>NW_022262441.1:2500-158297 GCF_002021735.2 Oncorhynchus kisutch
TCCTCCTCTCTTCCTCTCCTCCTCCTTCTCTCCTCTCCTCCTCTTCTCTCCTCTCCTCCCCTTCTCTCCTCCTCTTCTCTCCTCTCCTCCCCTTCTCTCCTCTCCTCCTCTTCTCTCCTCTGCTCTTTATTCCTCCTCTTCTCCTCCTCTCTCCTCTTCTCTCTCCTTTCTCTCTGCTCATCTCTTCTCCCCCTCCTCTGCTCTCTTCTCCTCCCCACTCCTATGCTCATCTCTTTTCCTCTTCCTCCTCTTGTTCTCCTCCCTTTCCTCTCCTCATCCCCTCTTTTTCTCTCCTCCTCCCCTTTTCTCTTATCCTCCCTCTCCTCTCCTTCCCCTCTCCACCTTCTTTCCTCCTCTCATCTTCTCTCATCCACTCCTCCTCACCCTCTTCCCCCCCCCCCTCCACTCGGGTGTTAACGTGTCAGCTAGCTGCTTTTTAAAACACATCAGCTCAAACAAAGGGTTGTGTTTTTTTTTTTGCACAGACAAACACAGAAAAACATTGTTCTATTTAAAGTGAATCCAGAGTTCCCCAGTGTGGTCAGTCACTTCAATCACTGGAGCAACAAACTGTCAACGGAGAATTGACTGGAAACATCTGCCTCTTTACTCTTTATGTAGTTCTCTCTTTGCTTTGTCACTCCATCCATCAGCCACTCTGGCTCGTAGGAAGACAACCATGGGTTGATCAGATGCTGTGGATATGCAGTTAAACGTTTGTTAGTGTTGTGAGCTTTTGTTGTACAACTCCTGTTGTGTGTTGTGGGGTAGTCAGGTGTGATATAACAGACTAGATCACCTGTAGTCAGGTGTGATATAACAGACTAGTTCACCTGTAGTCAGGTGTGATATAACAGACTAGATCACCTGTGGTCAGGGTGTGATATAACAGACTAGATCACCTGTAGTCAGGTGTGATATAACAGACTAGATCACCTGTAGTCAGATGTGATATAACAGACTAGATCACCTGTAGTCAGGTGTGATATACAGACTAGATCACCTGTAGTCAGGTGTGATATAACAGACTAGATCACCTGTAGTCAGGTGTGATATAACAGACTAGATCACCTGTAGTCAGGTGTGATATAACAGACTAGATCACCTGTAGTCAGGTGTGATATAACAGACTAGATCACCTGTAGTCAGGTGTGATATAACAGACTAGATCACCTGTAGTCAGGTGTGATATAACAGACTAGATCACCTGTAGTCAGGTGTGATATAACAGACTAGATCACCTGTAGTCAGGTGTGATATAACAGACTAGATCACCTGTAGTCAGGTGTGATATAACAGACTAGATCACCTGTATCGTGTGATATAACAGACTAGATCACCTGTAGTGGTGTAGTCAGGTGTGATATAACAGACTAGATCACCTGTAGTGGTGTAGTCAGGTGTGATATAACAGACTAGATCACCTGTAGTGGTGTGATATAACAGACTAGATCACCTGTAGTGGTGTAGTCAGGTGTGATATAACAAACTAGATCACCTGTAGTGGTGTAGTCAGGTGTGATATAACAGACTAGATCACCTGTAGTGGTGTGATATAAGAGACCTAGATCACCTGTAGTGGTGTGATATAAGAGACTAGATCACCTGTAGTGGTGTAGTCAGGTGTGATATAAGACTAGATCACATGTAGTGGTGTGATATAACAGACTAGATCACCTGTAGTGGTGAAGTAAGGTGTGATATAACAGACTAGATCACCTGTAGTGGTGTGATATAACAGACTAGATCACCTGTAGTGGTGTGATATAAGAGACTAGATCACCTGTAGTGGTGTGATATAAGAGACTAGATCACCTGTAGTGGTGTAGTCAGGTGTGATATAAGACTAGATCACATGTAGTGGTGTGATATAACAGACTAGATCACCTGTAGTGGTGGAAGTAAGGTGTGATATAACAGACTAGATCACCTGTAGTGGTGTGATATAACAGACTAGATCACCTGTAGTGGTGTGATATAACAGACTAGATCACCTGTAGTGGTGTGATATAACAGACTAGATCACCTGTCGTGGTGTGATATAACAGACTAGATCACCTGTCGTGGTGTGGTATAACAGACTAGATCACCTGTAGTGGTGTAGTCAGGTGTGATATAACAAACTAGATCACCTGTAGTGGTGTAGTCAGGTGTGATATAACAGACTAGATCACCTGTAGTGGTGTAGTCAGGTGTGATATAACAGACTAGATCACCTGTAGTGGTGTAGTCAGGTGTGATATAACAGACTAGATCACCTGTAGTGGTGTGATATAACAGACTAGATCACCTGTAGTGGTGTAGTCAGGTGTGATATAACAAACTAGATCACCTGTAGTGGTGTAGTCAGGTGTGATATAACAGACTAGATCACCTGTAGTGGTGTGATATAACAGACTAGATCACCTGTAGTGATGTGATATAACAGACTAGATCACCTGTAGTGGTGTGATATAACAGACTAGATCACCTGTAGTGGTGTAGTAAGGTGTGATATAACAGACTAGAACACCTGTAGTGGTGTGATATAACAGACTAGATCACCTGTAGTGGTATGTTATAACAGACTAGATCACCTGTAGTGGTGTAGTCAGGTGTGTTATAACAGACTAGATCACCTGTAGTGGGTGTGATATAACAGACTAGATCACCTGTCGTGGTATAACAGACTAGATCACCTGTAGTGGTGTAGTCAGGTGTGATATAACAGACTAGATCACATGTAGTGGTGTGATATAACAGACTAGATCACCTGTAGTGGTGTAGTCAGGTGTGTTATAACAGACTAGATCACCTGTAGTGTTGTGATATAACAGACTAGATCACCTGTAGTGGTGTAGTCAGGTGTGATATAACAGACTAGATCACCTGTAGTGGTGTAGTCAGGTGTGATATAACAGACTAGATCACCTGTCGTGGTGTGATATAACAGACTAGATCACCTGTCGTGGTGTAGTCAGGTGTGATATAACAGACTAGATCACCTGTAGTGGTGTGATATAACAGACTAGATCACCTGTAGTGGTGTGATATAACAGACTAGATCACCTGTAGTGGTGTAGTCAGGTGTGATATAAGACTAGATCACCTGTAGTGGTGTAGTAAGGTGTGTTATAACAGACTAGATCACCTGTAGTGGTATGTTATAACAGACTAGATCACCTGTAGTGGTGTGATATAACAGACTAGATCACCTGTAGTGGTGTGATATAACAGACTAGATCACCTGTAGTGGTGTGATATAACAGACTAGATCACCTGTCGTGGTGTGATATAACAGACTAGATCACCTGTAGTGGTGTAGTCAGGTGTGATATAACAGACTAGATCACATGTAGTGGTGTGATATAACAGACTAGATCACCTGTAGTGGTGTAGTCAGGTGTGTTATAACAGACTAGATCACCTGTAGTGGTGTGATATAACAGACTAGATCACCTGTAGTGGTGTAGTCAGGTGTGATATAACAAACTAGATCACCTGTAGTGGTGTAGTCAGGTGTGATATAACAGACTAGATCACCTGTAGTGGTGTGATATAACAGACTAGATCACCTGTAGTGGTGTAGTCAGGTGTGATATAACAAACTAGATCACCTGTAGTGGTGTAGTCAGGTGTGATATAACAGACTAGATCACCTGTAGTGATGTGATATAACAGACTAGATCACCTGTAGTGGTGTGATATAACAGACTAGATCACCTGTAGTGGTGTAGTAAGGTGTGATATAACAGACTAGATCACCTGTAGTGGTGTGATATAACAGACTAGATCACCTGTAGTGGTGTGATATAACAGACTAGATCACCTGTAGTGGTGTGATATAACAGACTAGATCACCTGTAGTGGTATGTTATAACAGACTAGATCACCTGTAGTGGTGTGATATAACAGACTAGATCACCTGTAGTGGTGTGATATAACAGACTAGATCACCTGTAGTGGTGTAGTCAGGTGTGATATAACAGACTAGATCACCTGTCGTGGTGTGATATAACAGACTAGATCACCTGTCGTGGTGTAGTCAGGTGTGATATAACAGACTAGATCACCTGTAGTGGTGTAGTCAGGTGTGATATAACAGACTAGATCACCTGTCGTGGTGTGATATAACAGACTAGATCACCTGTAGTGGTGTGATATAACAGACTAGATCACCTGTAGTGGTGTAGTCAGGTGTGATATAACAGACTAGATCACCTGTAGTGGTGTAGTCAGGTGTGATATAACAGACTAGATCACCTGTCGTGGTGTGATATAACAGACTAGATCACCTGTAGTGGTGTGATATAACAGACTAGATCACCTGTAGTGGTGTGATATAACAGACTAGATCACCTGTAGTGGTGTAGTCAGGTGTGATATAACAGACTAGATCACCTGTAGTGGTGTAGTCAGGTGTGATATAACAGACTAGATCACCTGTCGTGGTGTGATATAACAGACTAGATCACCTGTAGTGGTGTGATATAACAGACTAGATCACCTGTAGTGGTGTAGTCAGGTGTGATATAACAGACTAGATCACCTGTAGTGGTGTAGTCAGGTGTGTTATAACAGACTAGATCACCTATAGTGGTGTAGTCAGGTGTGATATAACAGACTAGATCACCTATAGTGGTGTAGTCAGGTGTGTTATAAGAGACTAGATCACCTGTAGTCAGGTGTGATATAACAATCCTAAATCGTCCAATAGGATCCTGGTGAAACGTAGGGCACTATGTAGGGAATGGAGTGCCATTTTGGACTGAGCATGTCCTCAGATTACCTATGTGAGCTGGGGGGGGTCCTGTTCATTATGCACCAAACGGAAGAAAACTAATTGAAACCCCCGGAAGGGACTACCATGACTTGTCCAATAAGAAAAACTCTTGAGTTTTCTGTTACAAAATATGTTTAAACCTTTTCTTTTGCGTGCCCTAATGAAGAGGGCCTAGTGTTCAATCTACTTCAGTTTAGTGGATCTTCTTACCAGGCTAGGGACACATGTGGCAGACCCAGCCTGAAAAAATAAAAAAAGAATCACTCACACACCCTGAGCGCTGTGGTTGGATAATCACCCTCTGTGTTTGGTTTACTAAGCTCTTTGTTCCTCTTCCTTTCTGTAAATGTTCATCTGGGTTTTGAATGAAACACAAATGAACGTCTCAGCTGTGTCCCATCTGATAGTGCTTTTGACTAGATGATCATGTTCAGGCTTTTCAACTCATTTACTGTTTCAACTAGGAGGAAATATTTTAAGTTATTCCATGTTTGAGCACATCAAAAAAGTATAATTCAGTCATGGGTCTTCTCCCACCCTTTCAGCATTTAAATCCTCTTGAACCCTGTCTAAAGATGAAGGGCAGCTATAGAACGCAGTCAGAAGGTATAGCATAGGTAATAGGCTAGTGTTTCCATATGTGTTCTGGCCTGGGTTGTGTTCATTAGGCACCAACCAGATGAAAACAGACTGAAAGAGGCAGGGACGATCTGGACTTAATAAGAGAAGCTCTTATTCGTTTTTTTTGTTCTTCAAACATTCAAAAAAAATCTGTGCCCTATAATGACAGGACCCTGTATTGACTCTGACTCTGCCAGGGTTGTCCCACAGTAGGGACAGATTACCTTAGGGTGTTACTGACTGGGAGGGAGGGAACACTGCCTGCCTGGCCTGCTGGAGTTATTAGCACAAGGAGAGACGTTCTCCTTTGATCCCACAAAGGAAGCCCCAACTCTGTTACTCTGCCCCCGCCCCTTCCCCCCAACCCCCTCAGTTCTCTTTCTGTTCTACATAACCCTCTTCTCCTCCCCCCAACCCCCTTCATTCTCTTTCTGTTCTACATAACCCTCTTCTCCCCCCAACCCCCTCCGTTCTCTTTCTGTTCTACATAACCCTCTTCTCCTCCCCCCAACCCCCTCCGTTCTCTTTCTGTTCTACATATCCCTCTTCTCCTCCCGAACCCTCTTCTCCTCCCCCCAACCCCCTCCGTTCTCTTTCTGTTCAACATATCCCTCTTCTCCTCCCCCAACCCCCTCCGTTCTCTTTCTGTTCTACATATCCCTCTTCTCCTCCTCCCAACCCCCTCTGTTCTCTTTCTGTTCCACATAACCCTCTTCTCCTCCCCCAACCCCCTCCGTTCTCTTTCTGTTCTACATATCCCTCTTCTCCTCCCCCCAACCCCATCCGTTCTCTTTCTGTTCTACATATCCCCAACCCCCTCGTTCTCTTTCTGTTCTACATATCCCTCTTCTCCTCCCCCCAACCCCATCCGTTCTCTTTCTGTTCTACATAACCCTCTTCTCCTCCTCCCAACCCCCTCCATTCTCTTTCTGTTCTACATAACCCTCTTCTCCTCCCCCAACCCCCTCTGTTCTCTTTCTGTTCCACATATCCCTCTTCTCCTCCCCCCAACCCCCTCTGTTCTCTTTCTGTTCTACATATCCCTCTTCTCCTCCTCCCCAATCCCCTCCGTTCTCTTTCTGTTCTACATATCCCTCTTCTCCTCCTCCCAACCCCCTCCATTCTCTTTCTGTTCTACATAACCCTCTTCTCCTCCCCCAACCCCCTCTGTTCTCTTTCTGTTCCACATATCCCTCTTCTCCTCCCCCAACCCCCTCTGTTCTCTTTCTGTTCTACATATCCCTCTTCTCCTCCTCCCCAATCCCCTCCGTTCTCTTTCTGTTCCACATATCCCTCTTCTCCTCCACAATCCCCTCCGTTCTCTTTCTGTTCCACATATCCCTCTTCTCCTCCTCCCCAACCCCCTCTGTTCTCTTTCTGTTCCACATATCCCTCTTCTCCTCCCCAATCCCCTCCGTTCTCTTTCTGTTCCACATATCCCTCTTCTCCTCCCCAATCCCCTCCGTTCTCTTTCTGTTCCACATATCCCTCTTCTCCTCCCCAATCCCCTCCGTTCTCTTTCTGTTCCACATATCCCTCTTCTCCTCCCCAATCCCCTCCGTTCTCTTTCTGTTCCACATATCCCTCTTCTCCTCCCCAATCCCCTCCGTTCTCTTTCTGTTCCACATATCCCTCTTCTCCTCCTCCCCAATCCCCTCCGTTCTCTTTCTGTTCCACATATCCCTCTTCTCCTCCCCAATCCCCTCCGTTCTCTTTCTGTTCCACATATCCCTCTTCTCCTCCCCAATCCCCTCCGTTCTCTTTCTGTTTCACATATCCCTCTTCTCCTCCTCCCCAATCCCCTCCGTTCTCTTTCTGTTCCACATATCCCTCTTCTCCTCCCCAATCCCCTCCGTTCTCTTTCTGTTCCACATATCCCTCTTCTCCTCCTCCCCAATCCCCTCCGTTCTCTTTCTGTTCCACATATCCCTCTTCTCCTCCCCAATCCCCTCCGTTCTCTTTCTGTTCCACATATCCCTCTTCTCCTCCTCCCCAATCCCCTCCGTTCTCTTTCTGTTCCACATATCCCTCTTCTCCTCCTCCCCAATCCCCTCCGTTCTCTTCTGTTCCACATATCCCTCTTCTTATTTCTGTCTCTTTTGCTATGTATTTTGTAAGAACTGTACTCACTTTAGTTAGAAATTAAAGGTGTTTAAAACTCTCTCTTCTCTCTCCAGACTCACATATCCCGCCTGCCTCCCGGGGCTGTAGCAGGACAGTCGCTGGCCATAGAGGGAGGAGTGTGTCGACTTGTCAACACCCCCAACAACAGTCGACTGAGCCACACCCACTTCCCCGCAGACCACACCCATTACCCAATGGGCCACACCCCCTCTTCAAAGCCGCCTTCAGCAATACTCAAATGTAACCTCAACGCCCCACCTCCCCCTCCTCTACCCCCACACAGCAGTAATACGTTTGGGCTGTTTTAACAGGTGTCAGAAAGAGGGGGCGGGGGGAGAGGGAGGGGGGGGAGAGAGGGAAGTAGGAAGAGAGAGAGAGAGAGAGAGAGAGAGAGAGAGAGAGAGAGGGAGGGGGGAGAGAGAGAGGGAGGGGGAGAGAGAGGGAGGGAGGGGGGAGAGAGAGAGGGGGAGAGAGAGAGAGGGAGGGAGGGGGAGAGAGAGGGAGGGAGGGGGGAGAGAGAGAGAGGGAGGGAGGGGGGGGAGAGAGAGAGAGGGAGGGAGGGGGAGAGAGAGGGAGGGAGGGGGAGAGAGAGAGGGGGAGAGAGAGAGAGAGAGAGGGGGAGAGAGGGAGGGGGAGAGAGAGGGAGGGAGGGGGGAGAGAGAGAGAGGGAGGGAGGGGGGAGAGAGGGAGGGAGGGGAGAGAGAGGGAGGGAGGGGGGGGAAAGAGAGGGAGGGAGGGGGAAAGAAGAGAGGGAGGGAGGGAGGGGGAAAGAGAGGGAGGGAGGGGGGAGAGAGAGAGAGGGAGGGAGGGGGGGGAAACGAGAGGAAGGGGGGAGGTGTTAGCTTTTGCTTCCAGCACTACAGAACTATCCCTATAGCCACTGTCTGCTTCCAGCATGTACTGTATGCCAACTTTACCTTAACGCCCCCAGCCTACAATACCACAATCCACATACCAACACCTCGCCTCCAGTCTCTCACCTAAACTAGACTTCATGGTATCATCATCGGTTTGTTTCATTCTTTTTCTTCTTCGTCTTTTTGTTAACTAAAGGCACTGTCCTTCTACTGTATATAATCTAGGAAAACAGGGTGAACAATATTCATTTCTATTGTACATTTTTCTTAGTTTTTAATACTTGAGATTTATTAATGGTTATTATTGCGAACTTTCAAGTGCTGCTGCTCCTTGAATGCGGAAAAAAAACAACAACAACAACATTGGTTTTGTGTAATTTGGAAACATGTTGAATTGTGATGGTTTTTAGGATGTTACTCGACGGCTTCTGTTACAGAAAGGATCCTAAACGTGTGTAACATTGTGTCTGGGAGAATTTTGTACGTAAGGGTTGAGAAATATTATAATTAATGATAAAAGCAATCCTTTGGGATCACTTTTCAAGAGGCTAAGTTGACTTATGTACAGGTGCACTGCTTAGTTAAAACCTAGAATCATCACATTTGATTGGACTGTAAAAGTAAGCATCAAATCTGATTGGACTGTAAAACTAAGCATCATCAAATCTGATTGGACTATGTCTGTAGCGTAGAGAATCCTTCTATGGTCCATAGCCTTACCATTCCACCAAATTTGATGAAAATTGCAAAAAATGAGAAATTAAAGCTAGAATCCTCAGTTGTTACATTTGACATTTGTGGACTTACAAATGAATGGTACATTTCCTTCAAAAAGTTGTTTTCACACCCCTTGATTTTTTTAAATACATGTTTTGTTGTTGCAGACTGAATTTTAAATGGATTAAATTGCGATGCAAGATGTCACTGGCCTACACACAACATCATGTCAAAGTGAAATTATGTTTTAAAAAATGTTTATAAGTTCATTAAAAATTAAAAGCTGGAACGTCTTGAGTCAATCCATTTTCAACCCCAAACCTAAACAATTTCCAAAATGTGCTTAACAATTTACATAAGTTGGCTGGACTAATAGTTAAGAAATAAAATGAAAAGCCTTGAGCTGGTGAAGTCATTAATTACACATTGGATGGTGTATCAATACACCTAGTCACTATAAAGATACATGCATCCTTCCTAACTCAGTTGCCGGAGAGGAAGGAAACCACTCAGCGATTTTCACCATGAGGCCAATGGTGACTTTAAAACAGTTACAGAGGTTAATGGCTGTGATCAAGAGAACTGAGGATGGATCAACAACATTGTAGTTACTCCACAATACTAATATAAATGACGGAGGGAATAGAAGGAAGCCTGTACAGAATACAAATATTCCAAAACTTGCATCCTGTTTGCAACAAGGCACTAAAGTAAAACTGTTGAAAATGTGGCATAGATATTAACTTTGTCATGAATATAAAGTGTTATGTTTGGGGCAAATCCAACTCATCACTGAGTACCACTCTTCATATTTTCAAGCATGTTGGTGGCTGCATCATGTTATGGGTATACTTGTCATCGGCAAGGAATTAGGGAGTTTTTTTTTGGGATAAAACAAAACGGAATAGAGATAAGCGCAAGCAAAATCCGAGAGGAAAACCTGGTTCATTCTTCTTTCCAACAGACACTGGGAAATTAATTCACCTTTCAGCAGAACAATAACCTATAACACAAGGCCAAATCTACACTGGAGTTGCTCACCAAGAAGATGGTAAATGTTCCTGACTGGCCGAGTTACAGTTTTGACTTCAATCTACTTGAAAATCTATGGCAAGACCTGAAGATGGTTGTCTAGCAATGATCAACAGCCAACTTGACAGAGAATTTGGAAAATAATTTAATGGGTAACTTTTGCACAATCCAGGTGTGCAAAGCTCTTAGAGACTCAGCCAGAGCTGAGCTGAGCAGAACAGCTCTTAGCAACTTACTCAGAAAGACTCACAGCTGTAATCGCTGCCAAAAGTGATTCTAACATGTATTGACTCAGGGGTGTGAATACTTATGTAAATTAGATATTTCTGTATTTCATTTTCAAAAAATGTTTTTTTTTACAGGGTATCGTGTGTAAATGGGTGAGAAGAATTATATATTTAATCCAATTAAATCAGGCTGTAACATAACAAAATGTGGAATAAGTCAAGGGGTATAAATATCTTCTGAAGGTTGTTTTGTCTGATTCTTGAAGAATAGAAATGCCTCATCAACAAGCTGTAATAAAAATAAATGTGAAAAAAAACTGCATGTACAAAAACAAGAACCTAAGTCAACCTCTACCTACGTGTGTACGTAGGGTCTTCTTGATGACCTGTCGATATACAGGTGTTTCAATATGTCATGTTTTCAGTACTGAAGCTGCATAGGGCTCAGGTATATAACTTGACCCCATCACCACCACCACCACCACCACCCAGTTAGTAAGTCACCGTTTAAGAAACAACACTTTATATTTGTAAAAGTCACATGACAAGACATCTGTATTTTGTAGTTTAAGAGAGAATTAAGACGTCATTTTGCCAATGAATGATGCTATTAAAGGTCGGAGTTAAACTACTGTATTGGACAACATGAAAAAAGGGTCTATTGTTACTGAGGTCTTTTCATAGGATAATAAAAAATGGAGAAAGGTGTATATTCTTTTACTATCTTAGTTTTCATTTTGAGACTCTCGCTTATTTCGTTATAATTAAAGTACACGTATGTTTTCAATAAATAAATACAGCATAAATGTATTATTCCTTGAAACCGTAAAGAAATGTAATATGAAGTGTTATAAAGCTATTATTAATATCACTGCCATGTAAAACCGTAAGCAATAAATAGCAATATTAGTGTTTTTTTAAAACAGTTGGAAGTATATTATATATAGTATATAGTATATATATAATATATGTATTAAAGTATATTATATATATAGATAGTACATGTATTAAAGTATATTTTATATAGTATATATATAATATATGTATTAAAGTATATTATATACATATATTATAGTATGTTTTAAAGTATATTATATATAGTATATATAGTATATGTATTAAAGTATATTATATATAGTATATATATAATATATGTATTAAAGTATATTTATATAGTATATATATAATATATGTATTAAAGTATATTATATACATATATTATAGTATGTTTTAAAGTATATTATATATAGTATATATAGTATATGTATTAAAGTATATTATATATAGTATATATATAATATATGTATTAAAGTATATTATATACATATATTATAGTATGTTTTAAAGTATATTATATATAGTATATAGTGTATATATAGTATATGTATTAAAGTATATTATATATAGTATATACTATATGTATTAAAGTATATTATATATATATATACTATATATATAGTATATGTATTAAAGTATACTATATATACATATAGTATATAGTATATGTATTAAAGTATATTATATATATATATATATAGTAAATAGTATATATATAGTATATGTATTAAAGTATATTATATATACATATAGTATATAGTATATGTATTAAAGTATATTATATATATATATATATTATAGTATGTTTTAAAGTATATTATATATAGTATATAGTGTATATATAGTATATGTATTAAAGTATATTATATATAGTATATAGTATATGTATTAAAGTATATTATATATATATACTATATATATAGTATATGTATTAAAGTATATTATATATACATATAGTATATAGTATATGTATTAAAGTATATTATATATATATATATATTATAGTATGTTTTAAAGTATATTATATATAGTATATAGTGTATATATATAGTATATGTATTAAAGTATATTATATATAGTATATAGTATATGTATTAAAGTATATTATATATATATACTATATATATATAGTATATGTATTAAAGTATATTATATATACATATATATAGTAAATAGTATATATATAGTATATGTATTAAAGTATATTATATATACATATAGTATATAGTATATGTATTAAAGTATATTATATATACATATAGTATATAGTATATGTATTAAAGTATATTATATATACATATAGTATATAGTATATGTATTAAAGTATATTATATATACATATAGTATATAGTATATGTATTAAAGTATATTATATATACATATAGTATATAGTATATGTATTAAAGTATATTATATATACATATAGTATATAGTATATGTATTAAAGTATATTATATATACATATAGTATATAGTATATGTATTAAGTATATTATATATATATATAGTAAATAGTATATATATAGTATATGTATTAAAGTATCATCTGTATTTATGTATCTATCTGCATGCAGATATATACAGTGGGGCAAAAGAGAGGCCTGTAATTTTCATCATAGGTACACTTCAACTATGACAGAGAAAATAAGAAGAAAAAAATCCAGAAAATCACATTGTAGGATTTTTAATGAATTTATTTGCAAATTATGGTGGAAAATGAGTATTTGGTCAATAACAAAAGTTTACCTCAATACTTTGTTATATACCCTTTGTTGGCATTGACAGAGGTCAAATGTTTTCTGGAAGTCAAGTGTACCTATGATGAAAATTACAGGCCTCCCTCATATTTTTAAGTGGGAGAACTTGCACAATTGGTGGCTGACTAAATACTTTTTTTTGCCCCACTGTATACATCACGTAATGACATGCGGAGTGGCATTTACAGCTGCACTGAACTAAACTATAAACGCCACATGCAACAATTTCAACGATTTTACTGAAGTTACAATTTCATATGAGGAAATTGGTCAATTGAGAACTTAATTCGGCCTATATGTCTATGGATTTCACACGACTGGGAATACAGATATGGATCTGTTGGTCTTAAAAGAAAAAGGTAGTGTCACGTCCCCTGATCTGTTTTTCCCCTGTCTTTGTGATTGTCTCCACCCATCTCCAGGTGTCGCCCATCTTCTCCCATTATCCCCTGTGTATTTATACCTGTGTTCTCTGTTTGTCTGTTGCCTGTTCGTCTTGATTGTCAAGTCAACCAGCTGTTTTGTTCTCAGCTCTTCTGCTTTTCCCCAAGTCGCTCTTTTTCTTCGCCCTCCTGGTTTTGACCCATTCCTGTCCTGACTCTGAGCTCGCCTGCCTGACAACTCTGCCTTAGTCTGCCTTATCGACCCCTGCCTGCCTCGACCTGTCGTTTGCCTGCCCCTGTTACTGTAATTAACATTGTTACTTCAACACAGTCTGCACTTGGGTCTTACCTGAAATGTAATAGGTAGGGGCGTGGATCAGAAAAAACAGTCAGTATCTGGTGTGACCACCATTTGCCTCATGCATGCAGCGCAACACATCTCCTTCACATAGAGTTGATCAGGCTGTTGATTGTGGCCTGTGAAATGTTGGTCCCACTCCTCTTCAATGTGAAGTTGCTGGATATTGTCAGGAAGTGGAACACGCTGTCATACATGTCAATCCAGAGCATCCCAAACATGCTCAATGGGTGACATGTCTGGTGAGAATGCAGTCCATGGAAGAACTGGGACATTTTATTTTATTTGTGTTCGTTGTCTGTAGTTTATGCCTGCCCGTACCACAACCCCACCACCACCATGGGGCACTCTGCTCACAACGTAGAGATTAGCAAACCGCTCGCCCACACGACGGCCGGTACAGTTGAACCAGTGAAGAGTGAACCGTGAAGAGAACTTTTCCCGTAGCCATCGAGGGTAAACATTTTTCCACAGAAGTTGGTTACGACGCCGAACTGCATTCATGTCAAGACCCTGGTGAGGACGACGAGCACGCAGATGAACTTCCCTGAGATGGGTTTCTGACTGTGCGGAAGTTTTTCGGTTGTGCAAACCCACAGTGTCATCAGCTGTCTCAGACATCTTCCCGCAGGTGAAGAAGCCGGATATGTTGGTCCTTGACTGGCATGGTGAGTCTGGTTGGACGTACTGACCAAATGTTGGATGACATTTGAGGTGGCTTATGGTAGAGAAATTAAATGTAAATGATCTGGTAATAGTTCTAGTGGACATTCCAGCAGTCATCTGTGGCATTGTGCTGTCTGACAAAACTGCACATATTAGAGTGGCCTTGTATTGTCCCCAGCACAAGGTGCACCTGTGTAATGATCATGCTGTTTAATCAGTTTCTTGATATGCCACTCCATTCAGGTGGTTTGATTATCTTGGCAAAGGAGAAATGCTCACTAAAAGGGATCTAAACATTTTTTTTTCTCCAGAAAATGTAAGATAAATATAATTTTTTGTGTTTGGAAAATGTCTGAGATATTTTTATTTCAGCTCATGAAAACATGTGACCAAAACCTTACATTTGTTCAGTACTGTGATGGTCCTAAGACTGATCCCTGAGGAACCCCCATTGTAAACAATGTCATTTTCTAATTGATTCTAACAGATAGTTGAGATTTGTTACTTTCATCCAAACATGTAAGTATATTATGCTGCTGTGTGTCTTGTATAGCATGAGATGTAGGCTGCTGTAGTTCTCCACTTCCATAGCCTTGTCATCTTGAAACCTAAACACATCATGCTATTTGTAGACCAGCATATATTTTTTTTGTTAGGCCAATGCCAGACAGACAGCTTATAGGTCTGTCCCTATCCACTCCACATATCATAGCTATAACTGTGGGCTGCCAAAGATTTGTAGTCTAGGGATAAATTACACCCTGGACAATAACCCTTAAGCAGAAATAGAAGTCTGCAGAAAAAGCTTCTGAACATATAAATGGTTTGTTAGTCTGAAGTTAAATTAGAGATAATGATTGTGTCTGCTAGTCCAGGTTCCCTTCTCCGGAGAACCTTGCCGGGCACTAAAATGTTCAGCCTTATGTTCATTTTTAGTAACATTTTTTTTCACTTGAGGTTTGTTTTAAACAAGCTTCACTCTATTCTCTTGCCTTTTTAGTCATCCAGAGAATATTTCTGTTTTTCTCTTAGTGAAGCGTTTCCCAAACTCGGTCCTGGGGACTCCAAGGGGTACACACCTGATTCAAATAATAAATTTTTTATCACGTTTTGATGATCTGAATCAGTTGTGTAGTGCTAGGGCCCCCCCCAAAAAAATGGCAATGTGCACCCCTTTGGAGTCCCTAGGACAGATTTGAAAAACGCTTTTTAGTGTAGAGGTAGCATAGCGTAACATATAGTATTAGCTTAGCACAGTGTAAAACATAGCGTAACATATAGTATTAGCTTAGCACAGTGTAAAACCTAGCATAGCATATAGTATTAGCTTAGCACAGTGTAAAACGTAGCGTAGCATATATTATTAGCTTAGCACAGTTTAAAATGTAGCGTAGCACCTCTTCTTCTGGAAGTCTGTGTATCACTGAGAATCCCCATTGTTTCCCCCTCTGCTGGCCTGAATAAGGTCTAATGGTGTCTGGTCTTTGATGCTTCTCGGTCATCCAGCCCCAAGGCAAACCACATGTCCTGGAGGATACTTTGTGTTGCTATATCTAACACACGTGTCTAACACCCACATGCCCAGCACAGATTGGTTCCAGGTTAATGAAATGGTCCAATAGCCAGAGAGTAGTACTTTTAACAGTCGTATCAGTCAGTCTCCTTAAGACCAGAGTTTATCCAGCTGTTGATTCTGGAAGGGAACTAAGAGGGAATGTTATGTATGATAGAGATGTTAAGAAGGATAAATATATTCTCTGTCCTAGAGAGATCAGAGAGAGAGGGGGGGGGGGGGGTGAGATGCTTCCCTGGCAGTCACTTGCATGTTTCCTTTTGTGTTTTTGGCTTCTGGAGGGGATGAAAGGCTATTTCTGCCTGGCGCTCTTCAGACCCGGGTAGGCTCGGTCATTATTAATTTCTCGAGCGAGGACAAAGAGCCAGCCGATTTGAAATTCAGGAGATAAGCTTGACCATACGATATATATATCTCTGTCTCTCTCGCGAGTAGTAGACCACGGCGCATTTCGTTGCTTGCCGCGTGTTCCGGTTAAAACATCGTCAAAATACGCCACAAAGGGTTTGAACATAATACGTTATAACCTTTCCTTTGCCAAGGGAATCCTATGTGCTGCATTTTCAGGCACAAAGGAGGGTTTAGCTTGCATGCTAAAGCTAACAAGGGAATCCTATGTGCTGCAGTTTCAGGCACAAAGGAGGGTTTAGCTTGCATGCTAAAGCTAACAAGGGAATCCTATGTGCTGCAGTTTCAGGCACAAAGGAGGGTTTAGCTTGCATGCTAAAGCTAACAAGGGAAAATAGCCATTTTGTTTTCTTGTGCTACGTTGAAATTCCTCCGCCTTGCGGAAACAGAAGTCCCACCCCGGGTATTACCGTTTGATTTCAGCGTGTGAAATCATTGATCGTGGAAGTGTGCCCAGTATATTCGTTCATGAAGAATTATTCAGGTCACACTCAAGTCATTACTTATGATATCCAGACGGATATCAATGTCTCATTCAAATTTAACTAATAAGTGTAAATCTGGCTATTTACATTCTGAAATAGATATATTAAATCATTTCCAAATTGATGAGTTTTCTAAATAAGACATTGTAAACTTTTCCCGAACTATCCTAGATGAAGGAACTTCTCAGGTTAATTAAAGTTTAATTCCCAAATAGCCTATACAGGTCTACTTTATCATTAAATTGATCAATCAGTAAAATTTGTTTTTTGCAAAACCATTCAGTAATCCAGTACTGACAGAAGCCCCGCCCCCAGCGGGAATCCCATGTGGCTTCGGGAGAAGTGCACCAGTGTTGAATGTTTCCAACATTTGATCTACTGTTTACACTTATGATATCCAATCAATGGAGATTGTATGGATTATCGTCTCAGTCAATTTAATAAGTTAAATTGTCGAACATAACTTAATGTTCTTCCAATCAAATGAGACACTTTTAAACTTCTCATATTAACCTGGATGAAGAAACTTCTCATATTAACCTGGATGAAGAAACTTCTCATATTAACCTGGATGAAGAAACTTCTCATATTAACCTGGATGAAGCAACTTCTCATATTAACCTGGATGAAGAAACTTCTCATATTAACCTGGATGAAGAAACATCTCATATTAACCTGGATGAAGAAACTTCTCATATTAACCTGGATGAAGAAACTTCTCATATTAACCTGGATGAAGAAACTTCTCATATTAACCTGGATGAAGCAACTTCTCATATTAACCTGGATGAAGAAACTTCTCATATTAACCTGGATGAAGAAACTTCTCATATTAACCTGGATGAAGAAACTTCTCATATTAACCTGGATGAAGAAACTTCTCATATTAACCTGGATGAAGAAACTTCTCATATTAACCTGGATGAAGAAACTTCTCATATTAACCTGGATGAAGAAACTTCTCATATTAACCTGGATGAAGAAACTTCTCATATTAACCTGGATGAAGAAACCTCTCATATTAACCTGGATGAAGAAACTTCTCATATTAACCTGGATGAAGAAACTTCTCATATTAACCTGGATGAAGCAACATCTCATATTAACCTGGATGAAGAACTTCTCATATTAACCTAGATGAAGAAACTTCTCATATTAACCTGGACGAAACCTTCCTCATAGGAACCTGATGAAGAAACTTCTCATATTAACCTAGATGAAGAAACTTCTCATATTAACCTAGATGAAGAAACTTCTCATATTAACCTGGATGAAGAAACTTCTCATATTAACCTGGATGAAGAAACTTCTCATATTAACCTAGATGAAGAAACTTCTCATATTAACTGGATGAAAGAAACTTCATATTAACCTGGATGAAGAAACTTCTCATATTAACCTGGATGAAGCAACCTCTCATATTAACCTGGATGAAGCAACTTCTCCTATGAACCTGGATGAAGAAACTTCTCATATTGAACCTGGATGAAGAAACTTCTCATATTAACCTGGATGAAGAAACTTCTCATATTAACCTGGATGAAGAAACTTCTCATATTACCTGGATGAAGAAACTTCTCATATTAACCTGGATGAAGAAACTTCTCATATTAACCTGGATGAAAGACTTCTCATATGAACCTGATGAGAAACTTCTCATATTAACCTGGATGAAGAAACTTCTCATATTAACCTGGATGAAGAAACATTCCATATTAACCGTGGATGAAGAAACTCTCATATTAACCTTGATGAAGAAACTTCTCATTGAACCTAGATTAATGACAACTTCTCATATTAAACCTGGATGAAGAAACTTCCTCATATGTAACCTGGATGAAGAAAGACTTCTCAATATTAACCTGGATGAAGAAACTTCGCAGATTAACCTGGATGAAGAAACTTCTCATATTAAACCTGGATGAAGAACTTCTCATAGTAACCTAGAATGAAGAAACTTCTCATATTAAACCTAGAGGAAGAAACTTCTCATATTAACCTGGATGAAGAAACTTCTATATTAACCTGGATGAAGGAAACTTCTCATATTAACCTGGATGAAGAAACTGTGCTGTCAATATTAACCTGGATGAAGAAACTTCCTCATATTAACCTGGATGAAAGAAACTTCTCATATTAACCTGGATGAAGAAACTTCTCATATTAACCTAGATGAAGAAACTTCTCATATTAACCTAGGATGAAGAAACTTCTCATATTAAACCTGGATGAAGAAACTTCTCATATTAACCTGATGAAGAAAACTTCTCATATTAACCTGGATGAAGAAACTTCTCATATTAACCTGGATGAAGAAACTTCTCATATTAACCTGGATGAAGAAACTTCTCATATTAACCTAGATGAAGAAACTTCTCATATTAACCTAGATGAAGAAACTTCTCATATTAACCTGGATGAAGAAACTTCTCATATTAACCTGGATGAAGAAACTTCTCATATTAACCTGGATGAAGAAACTTCTCATATTAACCTGGATGAAGAAACTTCTCATATTACCGGATGAAGAAACTTCTCATATTAACCTGGATGAAGAAACTTCTCATATTAACCTAGATGAAGAAACTTCTCATATTAACCTGGATGAAGAAACTTCTCATATTAACCTGGATGAAGAAACTTCTCATATTAACCTGGATGAAGAAACTTCTCATATTAACCTGGATGAAGAAACTTCTCATATTAACCTGGATGAAGAAACTTCTCATATTAACCTAGATGAAGAAACTTCTCATATTAACCTGGATGAAGAAACTTCTCATATTAAACCTGGATGAAGAAACTTCTCATATTAACCTGGATGAAGAAACTTCTCATATTAACCTGGATGAAGAAACTTCTCATATTAACCTGGATGAAGAAACTTCTCATATTAACCTAGATGAAGAAACTTCTCATATTAACCTGGATGAAGAAACTTCTCATATTAACCTGGATGAAGAAACTTCTCATATAACCTGGATGAAGAAACTTCTCATATTAACCTAGATGAAGAAACTTCTCATATTAACCTGGATGAAGAAACTTCTCATATTAACCTGGATGAAGAAACTTCTCATATTAACCTGGATGAAGAAACTTCTCATATTAACCTGGATGAAGAAACTTCTCATATTAACCTGGATGAAGAAACTTCTCATATTAACCTAGATGAAGAAACTTCTCATATTAACCTGGATGAAGAAACTTCTCATATTAACCTGGATGAAGAAACTTCTCATATTAACCTGGATGAAGAAACTTCTCATATTAACCTGGATGAAGAAACTTCTCATATTAACCTGGATGAAGAAACTTCTCATATTAACCTAGATGAAGAAACTTCTCATATTAACCTGGATGAAGAAACTTCTCATATTAACCTAGATGAAGAAACTTCTCATATTAACCTGGATGAAGAAACTTCTCATATTAACCTGGATGAAGAAACTTCTCATATTAACCTGGATGAAGAAACTTCTCATATTAACCTGGATGAAGAACTTCTCATATTAACCTGGATGAAGAAACCTCTCATATTAACCTGGATGAAGCAACCTCTCATATTAACCTGGATGAAGAAACTTCTCATATTAACCTAGATGAAGAAACTTCTCATATTAACCTGGATGAAGAAACCTCTCATATTAACCTGGATGAAGAAACTTCTCATATTAACCTGGATGAAGAAACTTCTCATATTAACCTGGATGAAGAAACTTCTCATATTAACCTGGATGAAGAAACCTCTCATATTAACCTGGATGAAGCAACCTCTCATATTAACCTGGATGAAGAAAACTTCTCATATTAACCTAGATGAAGAAACTTCTCATATTAACCTAGATGAAGAAACTTCTCATATTAACCTGGATGAAGAAACTTCTCATATTAACCTGGATGAAGAAACTTCTCATATTAACCTGGATGAAGAAACTTCTCATATTAACCTAGATGAAGAAACTTCTCATATTAACCTGGATGAAGAAACTTCTCATATTAACCTAGATGAAGAAACTTCTCATATTAACCTGGATGAAGAAACTTCTCATATTAACCTGGATGAAGAAACTTCTCATATTAACCTAGATGAAGAAACTTCTCATATTAACCTAGATGAAGAAACTTCTCATATTAACCTGGATGAAGAAACTTCTCATATTAACCTGGATGAAGAAACTTCTCATATTAACCTAGATGAAGAAAACTTCTCATATTAACCTGGATGAAGAAACTTCTCATATTAACCTGGATGAAGAAACTTCTCATATTAACCTGGATGAAGAAACTTCTCATATTAACCTGGATGAAGAAACTTCTCATATTAACCTGGATGAAGAAACTTCTCATATTAACCTGGATGAAGAAACTTCTCATATTAACCTGGATGAAGAAACTTCTCATATTAACCTAGGATGAAGAAACTTCTCATATTAACCTGGATGAAGAAACTTCTCATATTAACCTGGATGAAGAAACTTCTCATATTAACCTGGATGAAGAAACTTCTCATATTACCTGGATGAAGAAACTTCTCATATTAACCTGGATGAAGAAACTTCTCATATTAACCTGATGAAGAAACTTCTCATATTAACCTGGATGAAGAAACTTCTCATATTAACCTGGATGAAGAACTTCTCATATTAACCTGGATGAAGAAACTTCTCATATTAACCTGGATGAAGAAACTTCTCATATTAACCTGGATGAAGAAACTTCTCATATTAACCTGGATGAAGAAACTTCTCATATTAACCTGGATGAAGAAACTTCTCATATTAACCTGGATGAAGAAACTTCTCATATTAACCTGGATGAAGAACTTCTCATATTAACCTGGATAAGAAACTTCTCATATTAACCTGGATGAAGAAACTTCTCATATTAACCTGGATGAAGAAACTTCTCATATTAACCTGGATGAAGAAACTTCTGAGGTTAATTAAAGTTTAATACCCAGAAAGCCTACCCAGGTAGGATTAATCATTGGCATTGATTAATTAATTCAATTTGCTTTGCAAATTCATTCACGTCCAAGTTTTCGAATAATGTGCAAGCTGGTGGTCGCCACTCCTCCGCTAATTAGTGAACCTCCACCCATAAATGGATTGACCTCTGCCCTCAGCAGCGATACCAACCCTAATTATACCATTAGCGAAAAAAAAGCCGAAATTGCGAACACTCTCCAAAATCAACCATCAAACACAGGCTTTGTGACGGTTCTCTCCACTTTTGCATTGATGTATCGCCATAAAAATGTGTCATCGGTCCAATACCACAGTGCACAGCTGAAGCATGTGCCAGACATGGCTAACATGAGGGGACAGGTGGAGAGAACTGAGCAACTATTGACAAAAGCAGGAAATTAAAACATTCTGCTAGTCAAGGAACTGCTATTGAAATCTGAACAACAAAATCGTTGTCTCCAGGAACAACTCGATTTAGCCAAAATGAAATACGATGTTGTCCACTCCAAACTAGATAAATCTGTTGAATTATCTACAAACAGAAGCGCGCAACTTGATAACATGCAGGCAGTTCTGTTGAACGTTACTCAGAGTAACACGGTTCTATTCAAAATTCTGGAGACCAAAGACGATCAGATAATGGACACAATGACCAAGTTGGATGACAAATCAGCAGAACTCATTGAAGTCGCTGACCAAATGAATGATGAGCGAACTCAGGTGAGGAAGGTGGAAATCTTGCTTTCTAAGCAAGAGCAAGAAATCTCATCACTGAATATCTCACTCCGTACTCAAGACCTCTATCTGCAAACCATGACAGATAAGTTTGAGACCGAAAAGAGCAAGTGCGACACTCACGTGTCCAAAATCGGGGAGAGGGGGAGTGGTGGTGGGGGGGGGTTGGGGTGAGAGGGGGAGTGGTAGGGGAGGTTTGGTGTGAAAGGGGGAGTGGTAGGGGGAGGTTTGGGGTGAGAGGGGGAGTGGTCGGGGGAGGTTTGGGGTGAGGTAGGGGGGATGTTTGGGGTGAGAGGGGGAGTGGTAGGGGTGAGAGGGGGAGTGGTAGGGGGAGGTTTGGGGTGAGAGGGGGAGTGGTAGGGGGAGGTTTGGGGTGAGAGGGGGAGTAGTAGGGGGGAGGTTTGGGGTGAGAGGGGGAGGTTTGGGGTGAGAGGAGGAGTGGTAGGGGGAGGTTTGGGGTGAGAGGGGGAGTGGTAGGGGGGAGGTTTGGGTGAGAGGGAGTGGTAGGGGTCCGTGTTGCTAGGGTCTGGAGGTTCTCTGTGTTGCTAGGGTCTGGAGGTTCTCTGTGTTGGGTCTGGAGGTTCTCTGTGTTGGGTCTGGAGGTTCTCTGTGTTGGGTCTGGAGGTTCTCTCTGTTGCTAGGGTCTGGAGGTTCTCTGTGTTGCTAGGATCTGGAGATTCTCTGTGTTGCTAGGATCTGGAGGTTCTATGCTCGAGACACAGGCAGATGCACCATTTGGTTGATTGTGTGTCATTTCAGAGAGTGGAGACCCCCATTCATCAGAGTTATTCTGGGTTACTGGAAGACCCTGAAGAACCCCCGCCACACACACACACACACTTTGAAACAAAACCCCCGGTCTTAAAAAGAGGTCAGTTGTGCCAGGCTGAGCCAGTCTGTAAAAGAGTACCTGGGTCCCAGACTGAGCCAGTTTTAAAAGAGAACCTGGGTGCCAGGCTGAGCCAGTCTTTAAAGAGGACCTGGGTGCCAGACTGATCCAGTCTTCAAAAGAGGACCTGGGTGCCAGGCTGAGCCAGTCTTTAAAGAGGACCTGGGTTCCAGGCTGAGCCAGTCTTTAAAAGAGGACCTGGGTGCCAGGCTGAGCCAGTCTTTAAAAGAGGACCTGGGTGCCAGGCTGAGCCAGTCTTTAAAAGAGGACCTGGGTGCCAGGCTGAGCCAGTCTTTAAAAGAGGACCTGGGTGCCAGGCTGAGCCAGTCTTTAAAAGAGAACCTGGGTGCCAGGCTGAGCCAGTCTTTAAAAGAGGACCTGGGTGCCAGGCTGAGCCAGTCTTTAAAGAGGACCTGGGTGCCAGGCTGAGCCAGTCTATAAAAGAGGACCTGGGTGCCAGGCTGAGCCAGTCTTTAAAGAGGACCTGGGTGCCAGGCTGAGCCAGTCTTTAAAAGAGGACCTGGGTGCCAGGCTGAGCCAGTCAAGGTGTCAAAAGCCTTTCTCTCTCAGCACGACCTCCTAAACTCAAACCAGACGACAGAGAAAATGAAAATCAAGGCCTCCACCAGCCCAGCCTGCTGTCCTCACATGACAAGCACTGGTGTCACTGTGAATCACAACTATGGGGCTCAACGTGCACACTTACACACACACACATACATACATACACACCCCATGGCTACAAAGCCTCACAACACACCCCCCCAACGGACCACTGTCTTACACCACGACCACCACACACACACACACACACAAAGCACAACCCATGGGCTAGTCATACCTTTGTCTCACAGGGGCAGGCTAGAAATAATCATATGTGACCCTGACACGTGAGCTCAACCAGCTAACAGCACGCTCTCCCCTCTCTTCTCTCCTCCCCTCTTCTCTCCTCCCCTCTCCTCCCCTCTCCTCTTCTCCCCTCTCTTCTCTCCTCCCCTCTTCTCTCCTCCCCTCTCCTCCCCTCTCTTCTCTTCTCTCCTCCCCTCTTCTCTCCGCCTCTTCTCTCTTCCCCTCTCCCCTCTCTTCTCTCCTCCCCTCTCCCCTCTCTTCTCTCCTCCCCTCTCTCCTCTTCTCTCTCCTCTTCTCCCCTCTCTCATCTGCTCCTCTTCCCTTCCTTCCTCTCCTCTCTTCCTCTCCTCTCCTCCCTGCTTTGCCTGGATGCTGTCCGTCCGTCAGACAGACAGCAGGGTTAAACAAGGCCCTTTCAGATGCTCTACAGCTAGTTGACCAGCCGGCCCGGGCACGTCTGACACGCGCACAAACCTCACTCACTCACCCACCCCCCTTGTTCCTGTGCCAACGAGGCAAGCATGGGTCAGATTCGGCGCTGGGGCAAGCGTCTCCTCTACTCAGACGGATCGCTCAGGATCCACTGTGAAGTTAAGCAGGATGTCAGGAGATGATGCCAAACCGGCAACTAGGGGCGATACTGAGCTCGATTACCATGAAGTAGGCATGGGTTTTGCTAGGATGCTGTGTTAGGGAATAGCGAATGTGCGTAAACCGTGAGATCCAGCTTCGAGGGTCGCACTTTCAATCCCAGTGGGGGACACTTATTTGGTGAGGACAGTGGAGAGGGTGAGGACAGTGGAGAGGGTGAGGAGGGGAGGGTGAGGAGGGGAGAGTGAGGACATTGGAGAGGGTGAGGAGGGGAGAGTGAGGACAGTGGAGAGGGTGAGGACAGTGGAGAGAGTGAGGAGGGGAGAGTGAGGAGGGGAGGGTGAGGACAGTGGAGAGGGTGAGGAGGGGAGGGTGAGGACAGTGGAGAGGGTGAGGAGGGGAGGGGAGGGTGAGGACAGTGGAGAGGGTGAGGAGGGGAGGGTGAGGACAGTGGAGAGCGTGAGGAGGGGAGGGTGAGGACAGTGGAGAGGGTGAGGAGGGGAGGGTGAGGACAGTGGAGAGGGTGAGGACAGTGGAGAGGGGAGGGTGAGGACAGTGGAGAGGGTGAGGAGGGGAGGGTGAGGACAGTGGGGAGGGTGAGGACAGTGGAGAGGGTGAGGAGGGGAGGGTGAGGACAGTGGAGAGGGTGAGGAGGGGAGGGTGAGGACAGTAGAGAGGGTGAGGACAGTGGAGAGGGTGAGGACAGTGGAGAGGGTGAGGAGGGGAGGGTGAGGACAGTGGAGAGGGTGAGGACAGTGGAGAGGGTGAGGACAGTGGAGAGGGTGAGGACAGTGGAGAGGGTGAGGACAGTGGGGAGGATGAGGACAGTGGAGAGGGTGAGGACAGTAGAGAGGGTGAGGACAGTGGAGATGGTGAGGACATTGGAGATGGTGAGGACAGGGAAGACGGTGAGGACATTGGCGAGTATGAGGACAGTGGAGAGGGTGAGGGATGACAGTGGAGATGGTGAGGACAGTGGAGAGGAGGTTCAGCCTCAGTGTCAGCGACATTGTGTTCCAGGTCAGCTATGTATTGGAAAGGAGTGGAGAAGAGAGGAGAGGGGGAGAGGAGAGGAAGCACCCAAGTCAACCTTTTAATTAGGTCTGCCATGCAGCTCAGCGAGGCCCTGCGGTACTGCGGCCCAGACACTTCCTGCTGCAGTACACCACCCATAAAGTGGAAGAGCAAACGAGGGAGCGAGAGAAAGAAAGAGGTGGAGGCTAAATGTGGCCCTCGTGCCACATCTGCAGCACCACGTCAGAAGAAGACAAAGATCTGCCTACACGGTCTGTCTGAGGCCTGGTCTGTCTGAGTTCTCCCTGGGCACCGTCTGTCTGAGTTCTCCCTGGGCACGGTCGGTCTGAGTTCTCCCTGGGCACGGTCGGTCTGAGTTCTCCCTGGGCACGGTCGGTCTGAGTTCTCCCTGGGCACGGTCGGTCTGAGTTCTCCCTGGGCACGGTCTGTCTGAGTTCTCCCTGAGCACGGTCTGTCTGAGTTCTCCCTGGGCACGGTCGGTCTGAGTTCTCCCTGGGCACGGTCGGTCTGAGTTCTCCCTGGGCACGGTCGGTCTGAGTTCTCCCTGGGCACGGTCTGTCTGTCTACAACCATGTGTGTACCCAGTGGTCTCCTGCATTGAGTTTAACCAGTAGTAGTAGTCCCAAAGCAAAGTCCCAAAGCAAAGCACCTGCATTTCTCAAAATCAGCATCAGATATTTTTATTTATTTGTGCAGTCATGATAGCGAAAAGAGGGCTAGGGATAGGGTTAGAAGTTACCAAGGTTACAATAACATTCTGTCTCCCCCCGTATAACAAGGTTAGAACAACAGACCCACTGCTCTCTGTTCGTCTCTCTCCTCATCTCCTTGTCAACCAGAGGACTCAGACTTCCCAGAACCCTTAGCCTTTTCAGACTGCACAGGAGACCAGCGTATTGGACACAGCTTCACTCTCGTAATGGAACTAGAGGTAAAATAGCAGCAATCCCATTATCTTGGTAACATTAATGAGCCCCTTTCAGATTTTTTGACAATAAACCACTAATATGCTGGTTCACATCCTGTGCTCTCATACTCAGCAGACAGGATAAACATGAATCCTGAGCCTCAGGTCACACCGCTGCTGCTGTGTAGTGTGTGCAGGGTAGTATGTAGTGAAATCTGTGTAGTGAGCAGGGTAGTGTGTAGTGTAATCTATGTAGTGAGCAGGGTAGTATGTAGTGTAATCTGTGTAGTGAGCAGGGTAGTATGTCGTGTAATCTGTGTAGTGTGTGCAGGGTAGTATGTAGTGTAATCTGTGTAGTGAGCAGGGTAGTATGTAGTGTAATCTGTGTAGTGTGCAGGGTAGTGTGTAGTGTAATCTGTTTAGTGAGCAGGGTAGTATGTAGTGTAATCTGTGTAGTGTGTGCAGGGTAGTAAGTAGTGTAATCTGTGTAGTGTGTGCAGGGTAGTGTGTAGTGTAGTGAGGACAGTAGAGAGGGTGAGGACAGTGGAGATGGTGAGGGATGACAGTGGAGATGGTGAGGACAATGGAGATAGTGGAGAGGGTGAGGACAGTGGAGAGGAGGTTCAGCCTCGGTGTCAGCGACATTGTGTTCCAGGTCAGCTAATCTGTGTAGTGAGCAGGGTAGTATGTAGTGTAATCTGTGTAGTGTGCAGGGTAGTGTGTAGTGTAATCTATGTAGTGTGTGCAGGGTAGTATGTAGTGTAATCTGTGTAGTGAGCAGGGTAGTATGTAGTGTAATCTGTGTAGTGTGCAGGGTAGTATGTAGTGTAATCTATGTAGTGTCGCAGGGTAGTGTGTAGTGTAATCTGTGTAGTGTGCAGGGTAGTATGTAGTGTAATCTGTCTAGTGTGCAGGGTAGTATGTCGTGAAATCTATGTAGTGTGTGCAGGGTAGTATGTAGTGTAATCTGTGTAGTGTGCAGGGTAGTATGTAGTGTAATCTATGTAGTGTGTGCAGGGTAGTATGTAGTGTAATCTGTGCAGTGAGCATGGTAGTATGTAGTGTAATCTATGTAGTGTGTGCAGGGTAGTGTGTAGTGTAATCTGTGTAGTGTGTGCAGGGTAGTGTGTAGTGTAATCTGTGTAGTGTGTGCAGGGTAGTGTGTAGTGTAATCTGTGTAGTGTGTGCAGGGTAGTATGTAGTGTCATCTATGTAGTGTGTGCAGGGTAGTGTGTAGTGTAATCTATGTAGTGTGTGCAGGGTAGTATGTAGTTTAATCTATGTAGTGTGTGCAGGGTAGTATGTAGTGTAATCTGTGTAGTGAGCAGGGGAGTGTGTAGTGTAATCTGTGCAGTGAGCATGGTAGTATGTATTGTGTAGGGTAGTGTAATCTGTAGTGTGTAGTGTAATCTGTGCAGTAAGCAGGGTAGTATGTCGTGTAATCTATGTAGTGTGTGCAGGGTAGTATGTAGTGTAATCTGTGTAGTGTGCAGGGTAGTATGTAGTGTAATCTATGTAGTGTGTGCAGGGTAGTATGTAGTGTAATCTGTGCAGTGAGCATGGTAGTATGTAGTGTAATCTATGTAGTGTGTGCAGGGTAGTGTGTAGTGTAATCTGTGTAGTGTGTGCAGGGTAGTGTGTAGTGTAATCTGTGTAGTGTGTGCAGGGTAGTATGTAGTGTAATCTATGTAGTGTGTGCAGGGTAGTGTGTAGTGTAATCTATGTAGTGTGTGCAGGGTAGTATGTAGTTTAATCTATGTAGTGTGTGCAGGGTAGTATGTAGTGTAATCTGTGTAGTGAGCAGGGGAGTGTGTAGTGTAATCTGTGCAGTGAGCATGGTAGTATGTATTGTGTAGGGTAGTGTAATCTGTAGTGTGTAGTGTAATCTGTGCAGTAAGCAGGGTAGTATGTAGTGTGCAGGGTAGTGTAATCTGTAGTGTGTAGTGTAGTGTGTGCAGGGTAGTATGTAGTGTAATCTGTGTAGTGAGCAGGGTAGTAAGTAGTGTAATCTATGTAGTGTGTGCAGGGTAGTGTGTAGTGTAATCTATGTAGTGTGTGCAGGGTAGTGTGTAGTGTAATCTGTGTAGTGTGCAGGGTAGTGGTAGTGTAATCTGTGTAGTGTGCAGGGTAGTATGTAGTGTAATCTGTGTAGTGTGCAGGGTAGTATGTAGTGTAATCTATGTAGTGTGTGCAGGGTAGTGTGTAGTGTAATCTGTGTAGTGAGCAGGGTAGTATGTAGTGTAATCTGTGTAGTGTGCAGGGTAGTATGTAGTGTAATCTATGTAGTGTGTGCAGGGTAGTGTGTAGTTTAATCTGTGTAGTGTGCAGGGTAGTAAGTAGTGTAATCTATGTAGTGAGCAGGGTAGTATGTAGTGTAATCTATGTAGTGTGTGCAGGGTAGTATGTAGTGTAATCTGTGTAGTGAGCAGGGTAGTATGTAGTGTAATCTATGTAGTGTGTGCAGGGTAGTGTGTAGTGTAATCTGTGTAGTGAGCAGGGTAGTATGTAGTGTGCAGGGTAGTAAGTAGTGTAATCTATGTAGTGTGTGCAGGGTAGTGTGTAGTGTAATCTGTGTAGTGTGCAGGGTAGTATGTAGTGTAATCTGTGTAGTGTGTGCAGGGTAGTAAGTAGTGTAATCTGTGTAGTGTGCAGGGTAGTATGTAGTGTAATCTATGTAGTGTGTGCAGGGTAGTGTGTAGTGTAATCTGTGTAGTGTGCAGGGTAGTATGTAGTGTAATCTATGTAGTGTGTGCAGGGTAGTATGTAGTGTAATCTGTGTAGTGTGTGCAGGGTAGTATGTAGTGTAATCTGTGTAGTGTGTGCAGGGTAGTATGTAGTGTAATCTGTGTAGTGTGTGCAGGGTAGTATGTAGTGTAATCTATGTAGTGTGTGCAGGGTAGTGTGTAGTGTAATCTGTGTAGTGTGTGCAGGGTAGTATGTAGTGTAATCTGTGTAGTGAGCAGGGTAGTATGTAGTGTAATCTGTGTAGTGAGCAGGGTAGTAAGTAGTGTAATCTGTGTAGTGTGCAGGGTAGTATGTAGTGTAATCTGTGTAGTGAGCAGGGTAGTAAGTAGTGTAATCTATGTAGTGTGTGCAGGGTAGTATGTAGTGTAATCTGTGTAGTGTGCAGGGTAGTATGTAGTGTAATCTATGTAGTGTGTGCAGGGTAGTATGTAGTGTAATCTGTGTAGTGAGCAGGGTAGTATGTAGTGTAATCTATGTAGTGTGTGCAGGGTAGTATGTAGTGTAATCTGTGTAGTGTGTGCAGGGTAGTATGTAGTGTAATCTGTGTAGTGAGCAGGGTAGTATGTAGTGTAATCTATGTAGTGTGTGCAGGGTAGTATGTAGTTTAATCTATGTAGTGTGTGCAGGGTAGTATGTAGTGTAATCTGTGTAGTGAGCAGGGGAGTGTGTAGTGTAATCTGTGCAGTGAGCATGGTAGTATGTATTGTGTAGGGTAGTGTAATCTGTAGTGTGTAGTGTAATCTGTGCAGTAAGCAGGGTAGTATGTAGTGTGTGCAGGGTAGTGTAATCTGTAGTGTGTAGTGTAGTGTGTGCAGGGTAGTATGTAGTGTAATCTGTGTAGTGAGCAGGGTAGTAAGTAGTGTAATCTGTGTAGTGAGCAGGGTAGTAAGTAGTGTAATCTATGTAGTGTGCAGGGTAGTATGTAGTGTAATCTGTGAGGTGAGCAGGGTAGTAAATAGTGTAATCTATGTAGTGTGTGCAGGGTAGTGTGTAGTGTAATCTGTTTAGTGTGCAGGGTAGTATGTAGTGCAATCTGTGTACTGTGCAGGGTAGTATGTAGTGTAATCTGTGTAGTGTGCAGGGTAGTAAGTAGTGCAATCTGTGTAGTGAGCAGGGTAGTACGTAGTTTAGTCTATGTAGTGTGTGCAGGGTAGTATGTAGTGTAATCTGTGTAGTGAGCAGGGTAATATGTAGTGTAATCTGTGTAGTGTGCAGGGTAGTATGTAGTGTAATCTATGTAGTGTGTGCAGGGTAGTATGTAGTGTAATCTATGTAGTGTGTGCAGGGTAGTGTGTAGTGTAATCTGTGTAGTGTGCAGGGTAGTATGTAGTGTAATCTATGTAGTGTGTGCAGGGTAGTATGTAGTGTAATCTGTGTAGTGAGCAGGGTAGTATGTAGTGTAATCTATGTAGTGTGTGCAGGGTAGTATGTAGTGTAATCTATGTAGTGTGTGCAGGGTAGTATGGAGTGTAATCTGTGCAGTGAGCAGGGTAGTATGTAGTTTGTAGGGTAGTGTAATCTGTAATGTGTAGTGTAGTGTGTGCAGGGTAGTATGTAGTGTAATCTGTGTAGTGAGCAGGGGAGTGTGTAGTGTAATCTGTGCAGTGAGCAGGGTAGTATGTAGTGTGTAGGGTAGTGTAATCTGTAGTGTGTAGTGTAATCTGTGCAGTGAGCAGGGTAGTATGTAGTGTGTAGGGTAGTGTGATCTGTAGTGTGTAGTGTAATCTGTGCAGTGAGCAGGGTAGTATGTAGTCTGTAGGGTAGTGTAATCTGTAGTGTGTAGTGTAATCTGTGCAGTGAGCAGGGTAGTATGTAGTCTGTAGGGTAGTGTAATTTGTAGTGTGTAGTGTAATATGTGTAGTATGCACGCTATTGTGTAGTGTAATCTGTGTCGTAAGCAGGGTAGTGTGGAGGGTAGTATTTAGTGTGTAGTGTAATCTGTGTCGTGAGCAGGGTAGTGTGGAGGGTAGTGTGTAGTGTAATCTGTGTCGTGAGCAGGGTAGTGTGGAGGGTAGTATGTAGTGTCTAGTGTAGTATGTAGTGTGTAGTGTAGTGTGGAGGGTAGTATGTAGTGTGTAGTGCAGTATGTAGTGTGTAGTGTAATCAAATCAAACTTTATTGGCCACGTTCGTCGAATACAAGTGTAGACTTCACCGTGAAATGCTTACTGACAAGCCCTTAACCAACAGCACAGTTTAAGAAGAAGAAAATATTTACCAAGTAGACTAAAATAAAAAGTAACAATAAGAATAACAATAACGAGAATGTATACAGGGTAGTGTGCAGGGTAGTGTGTAGGGTAGTGTGTAGTGTAGTATGTAGTGTGCAGGGAAGTGTGTAGGGTAGTGTGTAATGTAATCTGTGTAGTGTGGAAGGTAGTGTGTAGTGTAGTATGTAGGGTGCAGGGAAGTGTGTAGTGTGTAGGGTAGTGTGTGTTGTGCAGGGTAGTGTGTAGTGTAGTATGTAGTGTGCAAGGAAGTGTGTAGTGTGCAGGGAAGTGTGTAGTGTGCAGGGTAGTGTAGTATGTAGTGTGCAGGGAAGTGTGTACTGTGTAGTGTGTAGGGTAGTGTGTGTTGTGCAGGGTAGTGTGTAGTGTAGTATGTAGTGTGCAGGGAAGTGTGTTGTGTAGTATGTAGTGTGCAGGGTAGTGTGTTGTGTAGTATGTAGTGTGCAGAGTAGTGTGTAGTGTAGTATGTAGTGTGCAGGGAAGTGTGTACTGTGTAGTGTGCAGGGTAGTGTGTGTAGTGTAGTATGTAGTGTGCAGGGAAGTGTGTAGTGTGCAGGGTATAGTGTTATGTAGTGTGCAGGTTAGTGTGTAGTGTGCAGGGTAGTGTAGTATGTAGTGTGCAGGGAAGTGTGTATTGTGTAGTGTAGTGTGTAGGATAGTGTGTTGTGCAGGGTAGTGTGCAGGGAAGTGTGTAGTGTGCAGGGTAGTGTGTAGTGTTGTATGTAGTGTGCAGGGAAGTATGTAGTGTGCAGGGAAGTGTGTAGTGTAATGACGAGGACCAGGTGTGTGTAATGATGAGGACCAGGTGTGTGTAATGACGAGGACCAGGTGTGTGTAATGACGAGGACCAGGTGTGTGTAATGATGGGGACCAGGTGTGTGTAATGATGAGGACCAGGTGTGTGTAATGATGAGGACCATGTGTGTGTAATGATGATTGCCAGGACTGGTTGTTAGTAGACTGGCGACATTGAGAGGGGGAGAGGGAGTTAGCGTGACAGTACCTGCTCCCGAAGCGGCTCCAGCCGCAGGACGACGCCAGCCAGGAGTACGGCCCAGAGGGCGAGGAACGGTCCGGACATGGAAATGCCTGACGATGTTGGGGTCCAGGCTGTTGGCCATCGTGACCCAACAGCACTCCTACGGACCTTACCCCTCCTATTCCACCAAGTACTGAAGCCGTCCCCCACAACGCCGAGAGTCTAGTAGGGATCTGACGGCATAGGCGGTGTTCCCATCGATGTCCAGGGAGGCGGAGGGGTGTCGTGGGGGTACGGCATCAGCCAGAAGACCAAGAACCACCGGCCGGTGGAGGTAAACATTAAAAGAGGATGAGATCTGGTAGTTGGTGGGGAGTTGTAAGTGATATGCTACCTCGTTGACCCTCCGGAGGACCTTGAAGGGCCCCACAAACCAGGGGCTCAGCTTCCAGCAGGGCAAGCGGAACGGGATGTTCCCGGTGGAGAGCCAGATGTGGTCACTAGGATGGAACACAGGAGCCTCACTGCGGTGGTGGTCCGCCTGCTCCTTCTGGCGGTAGAACCCCTCGTCCACCGCAGGGGCTTCGGTCTGGCTCGGGGTCCACGGGGCCAGGGCCGGCTGATATCCCATTACGCACAGGGATATCAGCCCGGTGGAGGAGTGACGAAGTGAGTTCTGGCCGTACTCCGCCCAGGGAAGGAACCGTGTCCTGGCAGTGGCTTTCTTGGCGCATGGGTCCCACGGTGAGGGTGAGTGGTGCTGTGATGTGCGTGATTGTGCCTGATCCCAACGGTCGATTATCCGGAAAGGGAAAGGAGAGCGGGTACGAGGTGATGTTCAGGGAAAGGCTAGGGCCTGGTCGATGAAATTCCCCATAGCACCGGAGTCCACCGGAGCAGTAGAGACAACACCTGAGGGACACCTGAGGGACAGCCAGCCAGTGAAAATGATGATGATGGAATACCCACACCTACCCTGGGAGACGGAAGATCATGGAGCCGCCCCTCTGCTCTAGTGGACCCGGGGTTGGGACGCACCGGATACCGCTGAAGCTGGTCCCCCTCCTGGCCGCAATAGGAACCCAGCACTTCCTCTCTCCCAAACACCCTCACGGTCAGCAGGGAAAATACTGTGGCAATCTTGGACCTGTCGGTGGTGGGGGCTCCCATCTGATGGGAGGGATCACTGGAGTAGGAAGCTACGGCATTTGGATGGAGTTCCGTCATACTTGTCCGGGAGGGACAGTCAGTCATTGCCTCCCTGGGCGGACTGCTAGGTAGGCTGGGTGGCTGGCTCGCTGAGACAACTCATGGTAGGAAGCCCTCCCTCCCTGGGCATACTGCTGGGTAGGCTGGGGGGCTGGGTCCCTGGGTCCCTGGGTGTACCGCTGGGGGGCTGGGTCCCTGGGTGGACCGCTGGGTCCCTGGGTGGACCGCTGGGGGGCTGGGTCTCTGGGTGGACTGCTGGGGGGCTGGGGAGCTGGGTCCCTGGGTGGACTGCTGGGGGGCTGGTTCCCTGGGTGGACTGCTGGGGGGCTGGGTCCCTGGGTGGACCGCTGGGGGGCTGGGTCCCTGGGTGGACCACTGGGGGGCTGGCTCGCTGAGTTGACTCATGGTAAGAGGTCCTCTGCTAGTTTTGGGCGGTGTCGAGGCGGTGGAAGATCTCATCCATAGCCACACCCAGTTGTGCCAGCTGATCGTGGTGTTGGCGGAGTAGGCGTCCCTGTTCACCAACTGTCTGGGAGATGTCTTTCTCTTCTGCTACTTTCATATAGTGAGGCAATATTCTGTAACGTGCACACTGGTAGTCAGGTGAGTTTAATGACGAGACAGAAGGCAGGTAAACAAAACAGGAGAAGCGTACTGAACGTGACCAAAACCAACTGCCTGACGACTGAGGCTACTGAGGGCTAAATAAAGGCAGATTAATCAAGGTGATGATGAGGTCCAGGTGTACGTAATGACCGGTGGTTAGTAGACTGGTGATGTTGAGCGCTGGAGATGGTAACGGGAGTAGTTGTGGCACTTCTAAAGAAAATTCATCTAGTTTCTTCAGCTCTTAGCAATTTTCGGGTTAATCTCCAACCTTCCATTTTTAAGAAAAATTCTGGAAAAATTGGTTTTCAAACAGCTAAATTATTTATCAAGTGCCAATTGTATTTTTCAAAAATTCCAATCTGGTTTTTGTGCCCACCACAGCACAGAGACAGCCTTATTAAAGTGGTACATGATCTTAGAGGCAGCATAGATGCCAAACAGATTTAAGTGCTGCCTTCAACACTGTTGACCATGATGTTCTTCTGGACAGACTGGAGAGGTGGGTTGACCTCCCAGGTCCAGTTCTAAATTGGTTTAGAACCTAAACATGGCTCAGAGAAAACACATATCACATGTTGCGTTCCACAAGATTCCATTTTGGGTCCGTGTGTAGCGAGTCAGGCGCAGGACAGCAGATATGAGTAATCAACGTACTTTACTCAAAATTACAAAAAAACAAGGCAACATAGCGAGCCCACAAAAACAAATGTACAAAGAACAACCACTCACAAACAACACATGGGGAACAGAGAGTTAAAGGTTGAGTGAAGCCAGGTGTGATAAGACAAAGACAAAACAAATGGAAAAGCGGATCGGCGGTGGCTAGAAGGCCGGTGACGTCGACCGCCGCCCGAACAAGTAGAGGGACCAACTTCGGCGGAGGTCGTGACAGTCCGGTACTGTTCAGTTTATATATGTTACCCCTTTCTCCAGATAAATCAAGGCAAGACCGAATGCTGCAGCACGGGTACTGACCAAGACCAGATGGAGGGCAGACATTACACTAGTGTTAAGGTCTCTGCACTGGCTGCCTGTGAGTTCTAGAATACATTTGAAGATTCTTCTATTGGTTTTTAAATCAACGATTGTGCACCCCCGATACATGTCAGACATACTTTTAAGTTATGTACCCAGTAGGTCCCTCATGTCCTCTGGCTCTATCCCAAAGTCTAGGACCAAAAGGCATGGAGAGGCCTCCTTTAGTTATTATGCCCCCAGCCTTTAGCTATTATGCCCCCAGCCTCTGGAATAGCCTGCCAGAGATCCTGAGGAGGACCAAGAGGCATGGAGAGGCAGCCTTTAGTTACTATGTCCCCAGCCTTTAGTTACTATGCACCCCAGCCTTTAGTTACTATGCCCCCAGCCTGTAGTTACTATGCCCCCAGCCTTTAGTTACTATGTCCCCAACCTCTAGTTACTATGTCCCCAGCCTTTAGTTATTATGTCCCCAGCCTTTAGTTATTATGTCCCCAGTCTTTAGTTATGTCCCCAGCCTTTAGTTATTATGCCCCCAGCCTTTAGTTATTATGCCCCCAGCCTTTTAGTTATTATGTCCCCAGCCTTTAGTTACTATGACCCCAGCCTCTGGAATAGTATGCCAGAGGTCCTGAGGAGGACCAAGAGGCATGGAGAGGCAGCCTTTAGTTATTATGCCCCCAGCCTTTAGTTATTATGTCCCCAGCCTTTAGTTATTATGCCCCCAGCCTCTGGAATAGTATGCCAGAGATCCTGAGGAGGACCAAGAGGCATGGAGAGGCAGCCTTTAGCTATTATGCCCCCAGCCTCTGGAATAGCCTGCCAGAGATCCTGAGGGGGACCAAGAGGCATGGAGAGGCAGTCTTTAGTTACTATGTCCCCAGCCTTTAGTTACTATGCCCCCAGCCTGTAGTTACTATGCCCCCAGCCTTTAGTTACTATGTCCCCAACCTCTAGTTACAATGTCCCCAGCCTTTAGTTATTATGCCCCCAGCCTTTAGTTATTATGTCCCCAGCCTTTAGTTACTATGCCCCCAGTCTTTAGTTACTATGCTCCCAACCTCTAGTTACTATGTCCCCAGCCTTTAGTTATTATGTCCCCAGCCTTTAGTTATTATGTCCCCAGCCTTTAGTTATTATGTCCCCAGCCTTTAGTTACTATGCCCCCAGCCTCTGGAATAGTATGCCAGAGATCCTGAGGAGGACCAAGAGGCATGGAGAGGCAGCCTTTAGTTATTATGCCCCCAGCCTTTAGTTACTATGTCCCCAGCCTTTAGTTACTATGTCCCCAGCCTCTGGAATAGCCTGCCAGAGATCCTGAGGGGGACCAAGAGGCATGGAGAGACAGCCTTTAGTTATTATGTCCCCAGCCTCTGGAATAGCCTGCCAGAGATCCTGAGGGGGACCAAGAGGCATGGAGAGACAGCCTTTAGTTACTATGTCCCCAGCCTTTAGTTACTATGCTCCCAGCTCCCAAACAGCCTGCCAGAGAACCTGAGGAGGCCGAAACTGTGGACATATTTAGAAGAGATCTTAAAACACACCTTTTTAGATTTGCTTTTCCTTAGGTTGCTTTTTAAATATGATTTTTAATTGTTATTATTTAGTTTTTTCATCCTCTTAAATTTGTTGAGTAGTAAATGTTTCCATTTGTAAAGATAGCCGTAAAAATATTTTTTGGGGTGGAGTTTTCATTCAGTAGTGTTTTCAGTAGTTTTATCTTAAGCCATCCCTTTAAGTGCGGTGTACCTTTTAATTAGAAGTTTGCCTAAATATCTAAATATACGCATTTTCGTCTCTGTTTCAGCATTGATTGATAGATTTAAAAATACTCTGATCTTGTAGATTATTTAGTCAAATATTTATGAACCAATAAACAAACAAACAATAACAAACAAACAATAACAAACAAACAATAACAAACAGGTTTAGAAAGCTTTTAAATTACATTTATATTGATGGATAAAAACAATTAAAAAGTTGGTTTGATTCATCCTGAAAGTTGCCATATTCAAGTTCATCAACCCATGGTAATGTTGGAAGATTAGTGTACATTTAATTATAACAGGGAGAATCGTGTACAAAAGTAGGCTATATCCTGGTTTATTGCCCGCACTGACCGTGGAACTGTGTGATGGCACAGCCAATGTCATGTTCTGACCTTAGTTCTTTTGTTATGTCTTTGTTTTTTTAGTATGGTCAGGGCGTGAGTTGGGGTGGGTTGTCTATGTTCGTTTTTCTATGTTGTGTTTTTTGTGTTTGGCCTGGTATGGTTCTCAATCAGAGGCAAGTGTCGTTAGTTGTCTTCTGATTGAGAATCATACTTAGGTAGCCTTTTTCCACCTGTGTTTCGTGGGTGTTTATTTCCTGTTCTGTGTTTGTATTTCACCGTTCAGGACTGTTTTCATTTCGTTCTCGTGTTTTGTTGGTTTTGTTCGAGAATTCGTTTTCATTAAAAGAGAATATGAATACTTACCACGCTGCACCTTGGTCCTCCTCTCTCTCTCCCATCGACGAGCGTTACAGCCAAGTATTGCGTCATGTGTCGGCTTCAAACTGTTAGTGTCTGCACACCTTTCTACACCGCTCTTTTTACATGTCATTTGTTTTAGGACCATTCTGATGCCTCTGAACCACACATGCAGAGATTATCCTTGTACATGTCATTTGTTTTAGGACCATACTGATGCCTCTGAACCACACATGCAGAGATTATCCTTGTACATGTAATTTGTTTTAGGACCATACTGATGCCTCTGAACCACACATGCGGAGATTATCCTACTCTACGTCTCACAAAGACATGTCGGTTGGAATCCCAAAAAATCTCAAATTTGGACTCATCAGACCAGAAGTCAAATAACCACCGGTCTAATGTCCATACTGATGCCTCTGAGGGGATGAAGTTGAATTGTTTTTGGAAAAAATACCTCTAACATGCTGACCACATTGCGTTACGTGCGCAAGCATTGCAAAATAAATGTACACGTGTATGTTGTTGATCAATTGTTAAATCCAAACTGCTTGCGTGCGTCAATGAGCATCTGCGTAGTCAATGAGCATCTGCATAGTCAATGAGCATCGGCGTAGTCAATGAGCATCTGCGTAGCCAATGAGCATCTGCGTAGCCAATGAGCATCTGCGTAGTCAATGAGCATCTGCGTAGCCAATGAGCATCAGCGTAGTCAATGAGCATCAGCGTAGCCAATGAGCATCTGCGTAGTCAATGAGCATCTGCGTAGTCAGGCGCTAAAAACAGAACTTGGTTCTATTTGCAAGTCCCGCCTCTCCTCATTGGTTTTTAGGAGCATATACAGTTGCTATGGGGTGTTTATGTTGCTATGGGGGGGGGGGGGGTTATGTTGCTATGGGGTGTTTACGGTGGGGCAAAAAAGTATTTAGTCAGCCACCAATTGTGCAAGTTCTCCCACTTAAAAAGATGAGGCCTGTAATTTTCATCATAGGTACACTTCAACTATGACAGACAAAATTATAAAAATAAAAAAATTACAGGAAATCACATTGTAGGATTTTTAATGAATTTATTTGCAAATTATGGTGGAAAATAAGTATTTGGTCAATAACAAAAGTTTATCTCAATACTTTGTTATATGCCCTTTGTTGGCAATGACAGAGGTCAAATGTTTTCTGTAAGTCTTCACAAGGTTTTCACACACTGTTGCTGGTATTTTGGCCCATTCCTCCATGCAGATCTCCTCTAGACCACTGTACCCGCGTGGGTGATTGAAAAATAAACTGAGGTCCACACTCCAGTCCAGTTGGTGGTGGTAATGCACCTTAAAGTTGGTTGCCAACCGCCATATAGTCCAAAGAAGAAGAAGAAGAAGCCTGAAGGAGAAGAGATTACTAGAAACTAACTAGGTTTAAACTAACTAGGTTTACCCTTTTATCTGTGGATTAATCATAGGAGTAGAGGATCTTGTGCATTTCAGGTAAAATAACAACCCAATGTTTATTTCCCAGAACAAATTAGCTAGCTAGTGAGCAGCCGCACACAAGCCTAAGATCACCATGCATAATGCCAAGAATTGTCTGGAGTGGTGTAAAGCTCGCTGCCATTGGCCCCCGGAGCAGTGGATACGGGTTCTCTGGTGAGATGATTTAACACTTCACCATCTAGCAGTCCAACGGATGAATCTGGGTTTGGCGGATGCCATGAGAACGCTACCTGCCCGAATGCATAGTGCCAACTGTAAAGTTTGGTGGAGGACGAATAATGGTTGAGGGCTGTTTTTAATGGTTTGGGCCCATTAGTTCCAGTGAAGGGAAACATCAACTATACATTACCAGTCAAAAGTTTGGACACATCTACTCATTCAAGGGTTTTTCTTTATGTTCACTATTTTATACATTGTAGAATAATACTGAAGATAGCTAAACTATGAAATAACACATATGGAATCATTTAGTAACCAGAAATCTGTTTCACAAAGATTCTTCAAAGTAGTCAAACATTTAAGACGATTTGAGTCCAAACTGTTACTAGGCCACTCAGGAACATTCAATGTCATCTTGGTAAGCAACTCCAGCATATATTTGGCTTTGTGTTGTAGGTTATTGTCCTGGTGAAAGATGCATTAATCTCCCAGTGTCTGGTGGAAACAGACTGAACCAGGTTTTCTAGGATTTTGCCAGTGCTCTTTCCATTCCTTTTTTTTATCCCAAAAATCTCCCTAGTAGTTGTCGATGGCAAGCATACCCATAACACGATGCAGCCACCACCATGCTTGAAAACATTGGGAGTGGTACTCAGTGATGTGTTGTGTTGGATTTGCCCCAAACATTACACTTTGTATTCAGGACATTAAGTTCATTTCTGAAGTTTTACTTTAGTGCCTTATTGCCAACAGGAAGCATGTTTTGGAAAAAAATTATTCTGTACAAGCTTTCTTCTTTTCACTCTGTCCTTTAGGTTAGTATTGTGGAGTGACTACAATGTTGTTGATCCATTCTCAGTTTTCTCCTATCACAGCCATAAAACTCTGTAACTGTTTTAAAGTCACCATTGGCCTCATGGTGAAAATCCCTGAGCGGTTTCTTTTCTCTCCAGCAACTGAGTTAGGAAGGACGCCTGTATCTTTGTAGTGACTGGGTGTATTGATACACTATCCAAAGTGTAATTAATAACTTAATCATTCTCAAAGGGATATTCAATGTCTGCTTTTAATTTTTATTTTGTAGCCATCTACCAATAGGTGTCTTTGTGAGGCGTTGGCCAGTTGCTTCGTGGGATGTATTGTTGTCTCTACCTTCTTGCCTTTGTGTTGTTGTCTGTGCCCAATAATGTTTGTACCACATTTTGTGCTGCTACCATGTTGTTCTGCTGCCATGTTGTGTTGCTACCATGTTGTTGTCATGTTGCTACCATGCTGTGTTTTTGTCTTAGGTCTGTCTTTATGTAGTGTTGTGTTGTCTCTCTTGTTGTGATGTGGTCTCTCTATGTGTTTTTGTCCTATATTTTTTTACATTTTTAATCCCCGCAGGAGGCCTTTTGCCTTTTGGTAGGCCATCATTATAAATAAGAATTTGTGATCCCAGAAATCATTCAGAGTATCTCTACCGCTCCTGCTGTCTCTAGAGAGTTGAAGCAGCAGGTCAGAGACAGGAAGCACATCCGGTGAACAGGTCAGGGTTCCATAGCCGCAGGCAGAACAGTTGAAACTGGAGCAGCAGCACGACCAGGTGGACTGGGGACAGCAAGGAGATATCAGGCCAGGTAGTCCTGAGGCATGGTCCTAGGGCTCAGGTCCTCCGAGAGAGAGAAAGAGAGAAAGAATGAAAAAGAGAGAATTAGAGAGAGCATACTTAAATTCACACAGGACACCGCATAAGACAGGAGAAATACTCCAGATATAACAGACTGACCCTAGCCCCCCGACACATAAACTACTGCAGCATAAATACTGGAGGCTGAGACAGGAGGGGTCGGGAGACAATAACCCCGGACAGGGCCAAACAGGCAGGATATAACCCCACCCACTTTGCCAAAGCACAGCCCCCACACCACTAGAGGGATATCTTCAACCACCAACTTAACATCCTGAGACAAGGCTGAGTATAGCCCACAAAGATCTCCGCCACAGCACAACCCAAGGGGGGAGCCAACCCAGACAGGAAGATAACGTCAGTGACTCAACCCACTCAAGTGACGCACCCTTCCTAGGGATGGCATGAAAGAGCACCAGCAAGCCAGTGACTCAGCCCCTGTAATAGGGTTAGAGGCAGTGAATCCCATTGGAGAGAGGAACCGGCCAGGCAGAGACAGCAAGGGCGGTTCGTTGCTCCAGAGCCTTTCCGTTCACCTTCCCACTCCTGGGCCAGACTACACTCAATCATATGACCCACTGAAGAGATGAGTCTTCAGTAAAGACTTAAAGGTCGTGACCGAGTCTGTCTCTCACATGGACAGTGTCATTGACATCATTATTTTATCAAATCAATTCTCATTAATTATAATTACATGATTATTCTAATCATGTAAATGTAATTCACTAGGCACCAAGGAAAATATTCAGATTACAAAGTTATAATTTTCCTAAAATAACTCTTCAGATATTTTAATATCTGATCAATTAGTCTTTACCTCACGTTAGTCTCATTCCATAGCTGCAGACTAGTAATTAGTATCAAAGATTTGCTCTTATTCTGTCGGTGTCGACAGTCTCAGAGTTTCAACAACCATTACAACCTTAGTTTATATTCAGTTTTATAGTCTCTACTCAAACCTCTCGGTTATCGAGGTAAACTGGTCTAAAGGGAAATCCTTCAGGTGGGAGTTATATTCGTAACAGCAGAAAAGGCTGTCCCATGACGCCAGGTCAATGTCTGTGCTCATGGGGTGGGCCTATGACTTAGTTAAACTCCAAAGGGAATTGGAGTTTCCTTCATTAAACAGTTTATAATCTCATTAGATAATTTCAAAAATAATTTCATCTTTACTCGTTCATTTTATACAACAATTAGATGCAAGCCTCACAACTGAGACGCTTGTATAAACAGAGTTATGGTAATGTGGCTGTATTGTCTCATGAGTTTCACAAACATTAAATTAAATGGACCGGTCATAACTGGATTCTTCTCAGACCGTGTACACATTCTCCGAAACATGGACAATGTTCAGTTCAAGTTCTGTGATGTGGAAGAGGTTCCTTTGTCCTCCTGTGCAAATGTCTCTCTCTATACTGTCTGGCCATGAGGAGAGAGACTCCTCTAGGAATTTATGACCTGCCTCTGATTGGGAACCATATCAGGCCACCATAGACATACATATTACCTAGACCTACAAAACCCCTAGACATATAAAACCCCTAGACAATACAAAAACTAACGTACCCACCCTAGTCACACCCTGACCTAACCAAAATAATAAAGAAAACAGAGATATCTCAGGTCAGGGCGTGCCACTCTGTGCATGATTTCCCGCAAGACCGGAATGTCAGTGTTCTGCCATGGCCAGCGAAGAGCCTGGATCTCAATCCCCCCAGAAATGTCCGGGAACTTGCAGGTGCCTTGGTGGAAGAGTGGGGTAACATCTCACAGCAAGAACTGGCAAATCTGGTGCAGTCTATGAGGAGATGCACTGCAGCACTTAATGCAGCTGGTGGCCACACCAGATACTGACTGTTACTTTTGATTTTGACCCCCCCCTTTGTTCAGGAACACATTATTCAATATCTGTTAGTCACATGTCTGTGGAACTTGTTCAGTTTATGTCTCAGTTGTTGAATCTTATATTTACACATATTAACTTGTTATGGCTGCAATCCCGATATCTGGATAAGTGTCATCAACAACCGCAGAATAGCATAGCGCTACATACAATAAATATTACTATAAATATTTATATATTTATAGTATTTATATATAGGAAATCCACCTGTCATGTCAGATTTTGAAATGATGCTTTACATCGAAAGCAATCCAAGCGTTTGTGTAAGTTTATCGATCGCACGAAAAAAACATTAAGTACACTTAGCATCAGGTAGCTCGGTCACGAAAATCAGAAAAGCAATGAAATTAATCGTTTACCTTTGATGATCTTCAGATGTTTTCACTCACGAGACTCCCAGTTACACAACAAATGTTCCTTTTGTTCCATAAAGACTATTTTTATATCCTCAGGTTGTTTTTAAAATATATAATCGATAATATATCAACCGCAAATGTCTTTCACAGTAGGAGAGGGGAAAACAATGGCTGTCGAAATTCTGTTGAGCGAGCAAAACTCATGTGACCACGAAGCGATGTTATCGTTTTGGCTCATTTTTCAAAATAAAAGCCTGAAACTATGTCTGAAGACTGTTGACACCTTGAGGAAGTGATAGGAAAAGGAATCTGGTTGATATCCCTTTAAATGGAGCAAAGAGAGGCTATGGAACATGGAATTTTCAAAATAGAAGCCACTTCCTGCTTTGATTTTCCTCAGGGTTTCGCCTGCAATATCAGTTCAGTTATACTCACAGACAATATTTTGACAGTTTTGGAAACTTTAGAGTGTTTTCTATCCAATACTAATAATAATATGCATATATTAGCAACTGAGACTGAGGAGCTGGCCGTTTATAATGGGCACCTTTTCATCCAAGCTACTCAACACTGCCCCTGCAGCCATAAAAAGTTAAGTTTGCTGAAAATAAACGCAGTTGACAGGACGTTTCTTTGTTTTGATGAGTTTAACTCTTTTACAAAATGTTGTTTAAAAAAATCTGAAAATGAAAATATCGTGTTTTGGAATGAAGCCCTTCAAGCGTTATCGGTTTTGAGTATTGTACTTATTAGTATGTTTTGAAAACATACTGAAAAATGTGCTAAAGTGATTGACAATTTTTTTTTAAACGTGCTGCTGGGTGGAATTCTGAGGAGGTTTGTGTTGACTCTCTGCTTTAGAGACACATGGAGCCTACCTAGGAAGGAGCTGGGGCGAAGTGTGTGTGTGTGTGTGTGTGCATGTCGCCACTTAGCGCTTGATGGTTTGAAGTAAAAAGGAGTACCTTGATGTCTGTATAGCAGACATTCAGACAGACAGCGTGATTAGATAATGATCGCTGGTGCCTTTTCCCCCCCGCTGCCCGACCAACTGCAACAGTAACAGCTGCTTGAACAGATACAAGACAACAACAATCTTAAAGATCTGAACGCTCTGCTGTAGGCCGAACATCATGCTATCGCTCTGCTGTAGGCCGAACATCATGCTATCGCTCTGCTGTAGGCCGAACATCATGCTATCGCTCTGCTGTAGGCCGAACAAACATCATGCTATCGCTCTGCTGTAGGCCGAAGAACATCATGCTAACGCTCTGCTGTAGGCCGAAGAACATCATGCTATAGCTCTGCTGTAGGCCAAACATCATGCTATCGCTCTGCTGTAGGCAAACATCATGCTATAGCTCTGCTGTAGGCCAAACATCATGCTATCGCTCTGCTGTAGGCCGAACATCATGCTATCGCTCTGCTGTAGGCCAAACATCATGCTATAGCTCTGCTGTAGGCCAAACAAACATCATGCTATAGCTCTGCTGTAGGCCGAACAAAAATCATGCTATAGCTCTGCTGTAGGCCGAACAAACATCATGCTATAGCTCTGCTGTAGGCCAAACAAACATCATGCTATAGCTCTGCTGTAGGCCAAACAAACATCATGCTATAGCTCTGCTGTAGGCCAAACAAACATCATGCTATAGCTCTGCTGTAGGCCGAACAAACATCATGCTATAGCTCTGCTGTAGGCCAAACAAACATAATGCTATAGCTCTGCTGTAGGCCAAACAAACATCATGCTATAGCTCTGCTGTAGGCCAAACAAACATCATGCTATAGCTCTGCTGTAGGCCGAACAAACATCATGCTATAGCTCTGCTGTAGGCCGAATAAACATCATGCTATAGCTCTGCTGTAGGCCGAACAAACATCATGCTATAGCTCTGCTGTAGGCCGAACAAACATCATGCTATAGCTCTGCTGTAGGCCGAACAAACATCATGCTAACGCTCTGCTGTAGGCCGAACAAACATCATGCTATAGCTCTGCTGTAGGCCGAACAAACATCATGCTAACGCTCTGCTGTAGGCCGAACATCATGCTATAGCTCTGTTGTAGTCCAAACAAACATCATGCTATAGCTCTGCTGTAGGCCCGAACAAACATCATGCTATCGCTCTGCTGTAGGCCGAACAAACATCATGCTATAGCTCTGCTGTAGGCCGAACAAACATCATGCTATAGCTCTGCTGTAGGCCGAACAAACATCATGCTAACGCTCTGCTGTAGGCCGAACAAACATAATGCTATAGCTCTGCTGTAGGCCGAACAAACATCATGCTATAGCTCTGCTGTAGGCCGAACAAACATCATGCTATAGCTCTGCTGTAGGCCAAACATCATGCTATAGCTCTGCTGTAGGCCGAACAAACATCATGCTATTGCTCTTCTGTAGGCCGAACAAACATTATGCTATAGCTCTGCTGCAGGCCAATCAAACATCATGCTATAGCTCTGCTGTAGACCGAACAAACATCATGCTATAGCTCTGCTGTAGGCCGAACATCATGCTATAGCTCTGCTGTAGGCCGAACATCATGCTATAGCTCTGCTGTAGGCCAAACATCATGCTATAGCTCTGCTGTAGGCCAAACAGCATCTACTGTATCTTGCCTATGCTGCTCTGTACCATCACTCATTCATATATCCTTATGTACATATTCTTTATCCCCTTACACTGTGTATAAGACAGTAGTTTTTTTGGAATTGTTAGTTAGATTACTTGTTTGTTATTACTGCATTGTCGGAACTAGAAGCACAAGCATTTCGCTACACTCGCATTAACATCTGCTAACCATGTGTATGTGACAAATAAATTTTGATTTGATTTGATTTGACATCATGCTATAGCTCTGCTGTAGGCCAAACAAACATGCTATAGCTCTGCTGTAGGCCAAACATCATGCTATAGCTCTGCTGTAGGCCAAACAAACATCATGCTATAGCTCTGCTGTAGGCCAACCAAACATCATGCTATAGCTCTGCTGTAGGCCGAACAAACATCATGCTATAGCTCTGCTGTAGGCCGAGCAAACATCATGCTATCGCTCTGCTGTAGGCCGAACAAACATCATGCTATAGCTCTGCTGTAGGACAAACAAACATCATGCTATAGCTCTGCTGTAGGCCGAACAAACATCATGCTATAGCTCTGCTGTAGGCCGAACAAACATCATGCTAACGCTCTGCTGTAGGCCGAACAAACATCATGCTATAGCTCTGCTGTAGGCCGAACAAACATCATGCTAATGCTCTGCTGTAGGCCGAACATCATGCTATAGCTCTGCTGTAGACCAAACAAACATCATGCTATAGCTCTGCTGTAGGCCGAACAAACATCATGCTATCGCTCTGCTGTAGGCCGAACAAAGATCATGCTATAGCTCTGCTGTAGGCCGAACAAACATCATGCTATAGCTCTGCTGTAGGCCGAACAAACATCATGCTATAGCTCTGCTGTAGGCCGAACAAACATCATGCTATAGCTCTGCTGTAGGCCAAACATCATGCTATAGCTCTGCTGTAGGCCGAACAAACATCATGCTATTGCTCTTCTGTAGGCCGAACAAACATCATGCTATAGCTCTGCTGTAGGCCAATCAAACATCATGCTATGGCTCTGCTGTAGACCGAACAAACATCATGCTATAGCTCTGCTGTAGGCCGAACATCATGCTATAGCTCTGCTGTAGGCCGAACATCATGCTATAGCTCTGCTGTAGGCCAAACATCATGCTATAGCTCTGCTGTAGGCCAAACATCATGCTATAGCTCTGCTGTAGGCCGAACAAACATCATGCTATTGCTCTTCTGTAGGCCGAACAAACATCATGCTATAGCTCTGCTGTAGGCCGAACAAACATTATGCTATAGCTCTGCTGTAGGCCGAACAAACATCATGCTATAGCTCTGCTGTAGGCCGAACAAAGATCATGCTAACGCTCTGCTGTAGGCCGAACAAACATCATGCTATAGCTCTGCTGTAGGCCGAACAAACATCATGCTAACGCTCTGCTGTAGGCCGAACATCATGCTATAGCTCTGCTGTAGACCAAACAAACATCATGCTATAGCTCTGCTGTAGGCCGAACAAACATCATGCTATCGCTCTGCTGTAGGCCGAACAAACATCATGCTATAGCTCTGCTGTAGGCCGAACAAACATCATGCTATAGCTCTGCTGTAGGCCGAACAAACATCATGCTATAGCTCTGCTGTAGGCCGAACAAACATCATGCTATAGCTCTGCTGTAGGCCAAACAAACATCATGCTATTGCTCTTCTGTAGGCCGAACAAACATCATGCTATAGCTCTGCTGTAGGCCTATCAAACATCATGCTATAGCTCTGCTGTAGGCCAAACATCATGCTATAGCTCTGCTGTAGGCCAAACAAACATCATGCTATAGCTCTGCTGTAGGCCAAACAAACATCATGCTATAGCTCTGCTGTAGGCCAAACATCATGCTATAGCTCTGCTGTAGGCCAACCAAACATCATGCTATAGCTCTGCAGTAGGCCAAACAAACATCATGCTATAGCTCTGCAGTAGGCCAAACAAACATGCTATAGCTCTGCTGTAGGCCGAACAAACATCATGCTATAGCTCTGCTGTATGCCAAACATCATGCTATAGCTCTGCTGTAGGCCGAACAAACATCATGCTATCGCTCTGCTGTAGGCCAAACATCATGCTATAGCTCTGCTGTAGCCCAAACATCATGCTATAGCTCTGCTGTAGGCCAAACATCATGCTATAGCTCTGCTGTAGGCCAAACATCATGCTATAGCTCTGCTGTAGGCCAAACATCATGCTATAGCTCTGCTGTAGGCCAAACATCATGCTATAGCTCTGCTGTAGGCCAAACATCATGCTATAGCTCTGCTGTAGGCCGAACAAACATCATGCTATAGCTCTGCTGTAGACCAAACATCATGCTATAGCTCTGCTGTAGGCCGAACAAACATCATGCTATAGCTTTGCTGTAAGCCAAACATCATGCTATAGCTCTGCTGTAGGCCGAACAAACATCATGCTATCGCTCTGCTGTAGGCCAAACATCATGCTATAGCTCTGCTGTAGGCCAAACATCATGCTATAGCTCTGCTGTAGGCCAAACATCATGCTATAGCTCTGCTGTAGGCCAAACATCATGCTATCGCTCTGCTGTAGACCAAACAAACATCATGCTATAGCTCTGCTGTAGGCCAAACATCATGATATAGCTCTGCTGTAGGCCAAACATCATGCTATAGCTCTGCTGTAGGCCAAACATCATGCTATAGCTCTGCTGTAGGCCGAACATCATGCTATAGCTCTGCTGTAGGCCGAACATCATGCTATAGCTCTGCTGTAGGCCAAACATCATGCTATAGCTCTGCTGTAGGCCGAACAAACATCATGCTATAGCTCTGCTGTAGGCCGAACAAACATCATGCAATAGCTCTGCTGTAGGCCGAACAAACATCATGCTATAGCTCTGCTGTAGGCCGAACAAACATCATGCTATAGCTCTGCTGTAGGCCGAACAAACATCATGCTATAGCTCTGCTGTAGGCCGAACAAACATCATGCTATAGCTCTGCTGTAGGCCGAACAAACATCATGCTATAGCTCTGCTGTAGGCCAAACATCATGCTATAGCTCTGCTGTAGGCCGAACAAACATCATGCTATTGCTCTTCTGTAGGCCGAACAAACATCATGCTATAGCTCTGCAATAGGCCAATCAAACATCATGCTATAGCTCTGCTGTAGACCGAACAAACATCATGCTATAGCTCTGCTGTAGGCCGAACATCATGCTATAGCTCTGCTGTAGGCCGAACAAACATCATGCTATCGCTCTGCTGTAGGCCAAACATCATGCTATAGCTCTGCTGTAGGCCAAACATCATGCTATAGCTCTGCTGTAGGCCAAACATCATGCTATAGCTCTGCTGTAGGCCAAACATCATGCTATAGCTCTGCTGTAGGCCAAACATCATGCTATAGCTCTGCTGTAGGCCAAACATCATGCTATAGCTCTGCTGTAGGCCAAACATCATGCTATAGCTCTGCTGTAGGCCGAACAAACATCATGCTATAGCTCTGCTGTAGACCAAACATCATGCTATAGCTCTGCTGTAGGCCGAACAAACATCATGCTATAGCTTTGCTGTAAGCCAAACATCATGCTATAGCTCTGCTGTAGGCCGAACAAACATCATGCTATCGCTCTGCTGTAGGCCAAACATCATGCTATAGCTCTGCTGTAGGCCAAACATCATGTTATAGCTCTGCTGTAGGCCAAACATCATGCTATAGCTCTGCTGTAGGCCGAACATCATGCTATAGCTCTGCTGTAGGCCGAACATCATGCTATAGCTCTGCTGTAGGCCAAACATCATGCTATAGCTCTGCTGTAGGCCGAACAAACATCATGCTATAGCTCTGCTGTAGGCCGAACAAACATCATGCTATAGCTCTGCTGTAGGCCGAACAAACATCATGCTATAGCTCTGCTGTAGGCCAAACATCATGCTATAGCTCTGCTGTAGGCCGAACATCATGCTATAGCTCTGCTGTAGGCCGAACATCATGCTATAGCTCTGCTGTAGGCCAAACATCATGCTATAGCTCTGCTGTAGGCCGAACAAACATCATGCTATAGCTCTGCTGTAGGCCGAACAAACATCATGCAATAGCTCTGCTGTAGGCCGAACAAACATCATGCTATAGCTCTACTGTAGGCCGAACAAACATCATGCTATAGCTCTGCTGTAGGCCGAACAAACATCATGCTATAGCTCTGCTGTAGGCCGAACAAACATCATGCTATAGCTCTGCTGTAGGCCGAACAAACATCATGCTAACGCTCTGCTGTAGGCCGAACAAACATCATGCTATAGCTCTGCTGTAGGCCGAACAAACATCATGCTAACGCTCTGCTGTAGGCCGAACAAACATCATGCTATAGCTCTGCTGTAGGCCGAACAAACATCATGCTATAGCTCTGCTGTAGGCCGAACAAACATCATGCTATAGCTCTGCTGTAGGCCGAACAAACATCATGCTATAGCTCTGCTGTAGGCCGAACAAACATCATGCTATAGCTCTGCTGTAGGCCAAACATCATGCTATAGCTCTGCTGTAGGCCGAACAAACATCATGCTATTGCTCTTCTGTAGGCCGAACAAACATCATGCTATAGCTCTGCAATAGGCCAATCAAACATCATGCTATAGCTCTGCTGTAGACCGAACAAACATCATGCTATAGCTCTGCTGTAGGCCGAACATCATGCTATAGCTCTGCTGTAGGCCAAACATCATGCTATAGCTCTGCTGTAGGCCAAACATCATGCTATAGCTCTGCTGTAGGCCGAACAAACATCATGCTATTGCTCTTCTGTAGGCCGAACAAACATCATGCTATAGCTCTGCTGTAGGCCAATGAAACATCATGCTATAGCTCTGCTGTAGATCGAACAAACATCATGCTATAGCTCTGCTGTAGGCCGAACATCATGCTATAGCTCTGCTGTAGGCCGAACAAACATCATGCTATCGCTCTGCTGTAGGGCAAACATCATGCTATAGCTCTGCTGTAGGCCAAACATCATGCTATAGCTCTGCTGTAGGCCGAACATCATGCTATCGCTCTGCTGTAGGCCAAACATCATGCTATAGCTCTGCTGTAGGCCAAACATCATGCTATAGCTCTGCTGTAGGCCAAACATCATGCTATAGCTCTGCTGTAGGCCAAACATCATGCTATAGCTCTGCTGTAGGCCGAACAAACATCATGCTATCGCTCTGTTGTAGGCCAAACATCATGCTATAGCTCTGCTCTAGGCCAAACATCATGCTATAGCTCTGCTGTAGGCCAAACATCATGCTATAGCTCTGCTGTAGGCCAAACATCATGCTATAGCTCTGCTGTAGGCCAAACATCATGCTATAGCTCTGCTGTAGACCAAACATCATGCTATAGCTCTGCTGTAGGCCAAACATCATGCTATCGCTCTGCTGTAGACCAAACAAACATCATGCTATAGCTCTGCTGTAGGCCAAACATCATGCTATAGCGCTGCTGTAGGCCAAACATCATGCTATAGCTCTGCTGTAGACCAAACATCATGCTATAGCTCTGCTGTAGGCCAAACATCATGCTATCGCTCTGCTGTAGACCAAACAAACATCATGCTATAGCTCTGCTGTAGGCCGAACATCATGCTATCGCTCTGCTGTAGACCAAACAAACATCATGCTATAGCTCTGCTGTAGACCAAACATCATGATATAGCTCTGCTGTAGGCCAAACATCATGCTATAGCTCTGCTGTAGGCCGAACATCATACTATAGCTCTGCTGTAGGCCAAACATCATGCTATCACTTTGAGACATTCTACATATCTGCAACAACTCTTTAATTATTTTTAATTCAAATGTTTTAACACTTGATCGTGCATCTTATAGATGTGAATAACCACTTCTCTTTTCAATGATGTTTGAGTGAGATATGATCCTGATAGTATGAAATCCAATAGTATAGGAACATTGTTGTGCAGAACGTGAGAGTGATTGTAAGGAAGACATTCAGTGTGTGTGAGTGTGTGTGATTGTAAGGAAGACATTCAGTGTGTGTGTGTGTGTGTGTGTGTGATTGTAAGGAAGACATTCAGTGTGTGTGTGTGTAAGGAAGACATTCAGTATGAGTGGTTGTGATTGTAAGGAAGACATACAGTGTGTGTGTGTGTAAGGAAGACATTCAGTGTGTGTGTGTGTGTAAGGAAGACATTCGGTGTGTGTGTGTGTAAGGAAGACATTCAGTGTGTGTGTGTGTGTAAGGAAGACATTCAGTATGAGTGGTTGTGGAGAATGAATGAAGGAGTGCCTGAGGGGTGTGGAGCTGAGCTGGAACGTGCTGTGACCTGCTGAGAGAGTGGGAGGGTGAGGGGGGGGGCGAGATTTATGTTTATTTATTTTCCCATTTGCACATCGTTATAACATTGTATATAAACATAATATGACATTTGTAATGTTTACTGTTCATTTTTATTGTTTATTTCACTTCTGTATATTATCTACTTCACTTGCTATGGCAATGTTAACGTATGTTTCCCCACGACAATAAAGCCCATTGAATTTAATTGAATTGAGAGCCAGAGTGAGAGACAGACAGAGAGAGAGACGGACAGAGAGAGACAGACAGAGACAGAGTGAGAGATAGAGTGAGAGACAGACAGAGAGAGAGAGAGAGAGACAGAGAGAGAGACAGACAGAGAGACAGAGAGGACCCTGATACAACAGCCCAGCTGAGGCTCAGACACACACCACTATAGGCTCTGAGGAATGAGGCCAGCATGAAGACACACAACACTACAGGCTCTGAGGAATGAGGCCAGCATGAATGGATTTCTCTGTGTCACAATGATTGTAACACTTAGGGTATGTACACACACACACACACACACCTCAGGGAATGATCAGAGGGCCCTGTCTACTCCATGCGTGCATTTACACGCGTGTAAGTGTCGTGTGTGTGTGTCGTGTGTGTGTGAATGTGTGCAGTGTTCATACTCCGAGGAATGACTCAGAGGAATTTCAGGATACATGCCGAAGACAAAGAATGTGATCCACGTTGCTGCCTAAAGCTGTTCGTATACGTTTTCCCCCTGATAGATTTCCCTGACAGCAGCGAAGGAAAGCTAATAACAAGTCATCCCAATAACAAGTCATCCCAATAACAAGTCATCCCAATAACAAGTCATCCCAATAACAAGTCATCCCAATAACAAGGCATCCCAATAACAAGTCATCCCAATAACAAGTCATCCCAATAACAAGTCATCCCAATAACAAGTCATCCCAATAAGTCATCCCAATAACAAGGCATCCCAATAACAAGTCATCCCAATAACAAGTCATCCCAATAACAAGGCATCCCAATAACAAGTCATCCCAATAACAAGTCATCCCAATAACAAGTCATCCCAATAACAAGTCATCCCAATAACAAGGCATCCCAATAACAAGTCATCCCAATAACAAGTCATCCTAATAACCAGTCATCTTAAAAACAAGACAAGTCATCCCAATAACAAGTCATCCCAATAACAAGGCATCCCAATAACAAGTCATCCCAATAACAAGTCATCCTAATAACAAGTCATCTTAAAAACAAGACAAGTCATCCCAATAACAAGTCATCCCAATAACAAGGCATCCCAATAACAAGTCATCCCAATAACAAGGCATCCCAATAACAAGTCATCCCAATAACAAGTCATCCTAATAACCAGTCATCTTAAAAACAAGACAAGTCATCCCAATAACAAGTCATCCCAATAACAAGTCATCCTAATAACCAGTCATCTTAAAAACAAGACAAGTCATCCCAATAACAAGTCATCCCAATAACAAGGCATCCCAATAACAAGTCATCCCAATAACAAGTCATCCTAATAACAAGGCATCCTAATAACAAGGCATCCCAATAACAAGTCATCCCAATAACAAGTCATCCTAATAACAAGGCATCCCAATAACAAGGCATCCCAATAACAAGTCATCCTAATAACCAGTCATCTTAAAAACAAGACAAGTCATCCCAATAACAAGTCATCCCAATAACAAGTCATCTAATAACCAGTCATCTTAAAAACAAGACAAGTCATCCCAATAATAAGTCATCCCAATAACAAGTCATCCCAATAACAAGTCATCCCAATAACAAGTCATCCTAATAACAAGGCATCCTAATTCCTAAAACAAACTTGATAATAGTCCTATTCTATAATAAGCTCAAATCAAATCAAATCAAATTTATTTATATAGCCCTTCGTACATCAGCTGATATCTCAAAGTGCTGTACAGAAACCCAGCCTAAAACCCCAAACAGCAAGCAATGCAGGTGGAGAAGCACGGTGGCTAGGAAAAACTCCCTAGAAAGGCCAATACCTAGGAAGAAACCTAGAGAGGAACCAGGCTATGTGGGGTGGCCAGTCCTCTTCTGGCTGTGCCGGGTGGAGATTATAACAGAACATGGTCAAGATGTTCAATGTTCATAAATGACCAGCATGGTCGAATAATAATAAGGCAGAACAGTTGAAACTGGAGCAGCAGCACAGTCAGGTGGAAGTTGAAACTGGAGCAGCAGCATGGCCAGGTAGACTGGGGACAGCAAGGAGTCATCATGTCAGGTAGTCCTGGGGCATGGTCCTAGGGCTCAGGTCAGTTGAAACTGGAACAGCAGCATGGCCAGGTGGACTGGGGACAGCAAGGAGTCATCATGTCAGGTAGTCCTGGGGCATGGTCCTAGGGCTCAGGTCCTCCGAGAGAGAGAAAGAAAGAGAGAAGGAGAGAATTAGAGAACGCACACTTAGATTCACACAGGACACCGAATAGGACAGGAGAAGTACTCCAGATATAACAAACTGACCCCAGCCCCCCGACACATAAACTACTGCAGCATAAATACTGGAGGCTGAGACAGGAGGGGTCAGGAGACACTGTGGCCCCATCCGAGGACACCCCCGGACAGGGCCAAACAGGAAGGATATTACCCCACCCACTTTGCCAAAGCACAGCCCCCACACCACTAGAGGGATATCTTCAACCACCAACTTACCATCCTGAGACAAGGCTGAGTATAGCCCACAAAGATCTCCGCCACGGCACAACCCAAGGGGGGGGGGGGGGGGGGGCGCCAACCCAGACAGGATGACCACAACAGTGAATCAACCCACTCAGGTGACGCACCCCCTCCAGGGACGGCATGAGAGAGCCCCAGCAAGCCAGTGACTCAGCCCCTGTAATAGGGTTAGAGGCAGAGAATCCCAGTGGAAAGAGGGGAACCGGCCAGGCAGAGACAGCAAGGGCGGTTCGTTGCTCCAGAGCCTTTCCGTTCACCTTCCCACTCCTGGGCCAGACTACACTCAATCATATGACCCACTGAAGAGATGAGTCTTCAGTAAAGACTTAAAGGTTGAGACCGAGTTTGCGTCTCTGACATGGGTAGGCAGACCGTTCCATAAAAATGGAGCTCTATAGGAGAAAGCCCTGCCTCCAGCTGTTTGCTTAGAAATTCTAGGGACAATTAGGAGGCCTGCGTCTTGTGACCGTAGCGTACGTATAGGTATGTACGGCAGGACCAAATCAGAGAGATAGGTAGGAGCAAGCCCATGTAATGCTTTGTAGGTTAGCAGTAAAACCTTGAAATCAGCCCTTGCTTTGACAGGAAGCCAGTGTAGAGAGGCTAGCACTGGAGTAATATGATCAAATTTTTTGGTTCTAGTCAGGATTCTAGCAGCCGTATTTAGCACTAACTGAAGTTTATTTAGTGCTTTATCCGGGTAGCCGGAAAATAGAGCATTGCAGTAGTCTAACCTAGAAGTGACAAAAGCTCAGAGGTTGGGTTCTGCTTATTCCTCTTTTTACTGACTGTATAATCTGGCTACTCCACATTATGCACAGATCGTCATTATAAATTGACAGATAAAACTAAGAGAACAAATAAAATATAGGAAGTGCATTATCTCTTACATTTTACTTCATGTTTTTTATTTAAACATTTTTTATTTAAACATTTATATCACAATCTTTTTTTCCCGTACAGCTGTATTCACACATTTCCTATTCTTGTTTTCTTTTTTGGGCCGAATCCTAACTTGAGATGAGCGGCTCAATCCAAGTTTTTGGCTGAAAAAAAGATCTCTGATCAATATCAATCAATGAACGATTTAAGCCAATCGTGATGATTTCGTTTGAGTGCGGGTCCCATCTCAAGTTAGCATCTAGTCAGAAACCAATCAACGACAACGATCATGGACACCCAACATTTTGGGACATAAATCTACAGTTTAATAAATACTCTACAAAAAATAACGTGGGTTTTTTATACCGGAGATAATGATCTGGAGGGAGGAATCGATACGGAAGAGGGGAGATTGGGTAAAGAAGAAGAAAAACAGCATGCTAATACAGCTACCAATGAGCAGAATGCTAACCTGAATATTACAGCTACCAATGAGCAGAATGCTAACCGGAATATTACACCTACCAATGAGCAGAATGCTAACCGGAATATTACAGCTACCAATGAGCAGAATGCTAACCGGAATATTACAGCTACCAATGAGCAGAATGCTAACCGGAATATTACAGCTACCAATGAGCAGAATGCTAACCTGAATATTACAGCTACCAATGAGCAGAATGCTAACCTGAATATTACAGCTACCAATGAGCAGAATGCTAACCTGAATATTACAGCTACCAATGAGCAGAGTGCTAACCTGAATATTACAGCTACCAATGAGCAGAATGCTAACCTGAATATTACAGCTACCAATGAGCAGAATGCTAACCTGAATATTACAGCTACCAATGAGCAGAATGCTAACCCATCGCTCTGTAGATTCTGGATGTTACAAGACTCCTTTACACTCAGTTACAATTGACCTATTCTGATAGGTCAGGGATCTTCTCTGTCTCTCTCTGTCTCTCTTCTGATAGGTCAGGGATGTCTCTCTCTGTCACTCTTCTGATAGGTCAGGAATCTTCTGTCTCTCTCTCTCTTCTGATAGGTCAGGGATGTCTCTCTCTGTCACTCTTCTGATAGGTCAGAGATCTTCTCTGTCTCTCTCTCTCTTCTGATAGGTCAGGGATGTCTCTCTCTGTCTCTCTTCTGATAGGTCAGGGATCTCTCTCTCTGTCTCTCGCTTCTGATAGGTCAGGGATCTTCTCTGTCTCTCTCTCTTCTGATAGGTCAGGGATATCTTTCTCTCTCACTTCTGATAGGTCAGGGATGTCTCGCTCTCTCTCTTCTGATAGGTCAGGGATGTCTCGCTCTCTCTCTTCTGATAGGTCAGGGATGTCTCGCTCTCTCTCTTCTGATAGGTCAGGGATGTCTCGCTCTCTCTCTTCTGATAGGTCAGGGATGTCTCGCTCTCTCTCTTCTGATAGGTCAGGGATGTCTCTCTCTCTCTCTTCTGATAGGTCAGGGATGTCTCTCTCTCTCTCTCTCTCTCTTCTGATAGGTCAGGGATCTCTCTCTCTCTATTCTGATAGGTTAGGAGGGTGCGACTCAAAACATGGAGATTTGGATCTGATCATTCAGCCAATTAAGAATCCCTGTGCTCTCCTTTTGGCCAATCAGAAACAAACTAAAAACTTACAATACAAATCTAAAACATGAAAAGTAATTTTCCCTTTTTATGAAGCTACACCAAGCTATCCCTTTTAAACCAAACATTTATAGAATTATTATCAGAAAAAATATTTGTCAAAAATCCATCATACAGTTTGACTTTGAATATAATTTGATTTGATATGTCATAGAAATAAAGACATGACTTAATAGACTGTGATTATGATGAAGACGAGAACAGTTCCTCGTCTTCATCACGTTGGCTGATCAACAGACAGTCCTGTTCATATGGCACCGAGTTGTCTCTTCATCACTTTGGCTGATCAACAGACAGTCCTGTTCATATGGCACCTAGTTCCAAAGTCTAAAAACACTCATGGATGGTTTGAAGCACCAATTGAAGTACCAGATTCATAAACATTTCTCAGATCGTTTTCGTTTTTTTTCTCTCTCTCTTTCTCCTCTTTCTCATGTTCATCTCTCCAGTTCTAAAACTCTCGAGCGTCCTCCACCTGTTTGTGGTAATCCTCATCCAGGGGGTTGTCTGGACACTTCTGCCCGTTGTTAGGAGGCCTGACCTGGTTATAACGACTCCAGTCCCCCTTACAGATGATCCAGGGCAGGACGTCGACCTTGTAGTGGAGGTCAGCAGAGAACTCGTTGCTGATGAGGTTGGGTGTTCCTGCTCCTTTACCCCGGGTGATGAGCTTCATGTTGTCATTGTAGCAGCAGTGCTGTGCGGCCAGAGTAGTGGACTCTAGAGTTAACATGGAGCGGATGCAGCACCGGGCCGTGGGTTTGTAGATCTCTAGTTTCTCCTTGGGGCCGCTGGCGTCTTTCCAGCGGAAGTCCCGGCGTGTGGTGGGGTCGGGGACGTCGGCCGTGCTGTAGGCCACCTCGGTGGGGTAGGAGCAGGGGCAGCTGGGGAGGTCGTTGGAGACCTTGGTCATGTATTTCTTCAGAAACTCAGACTTACAGTTCATCCAGCGTTCACAGCTGTCCGTGTCTAGAAGACATTAGAGACAGAGACAGAGTTAGTCTGGATCTCTCCCTACAGCTGTCTGGGTCTAGAAGACATTAGAGACAGAGACAGAGTTAGTCTGGATCTCTCCCTACAGCTGTCCGTGTCTAGAAGACATTAGAGACAGAGACAGAGTTAGTCTGGATCTCTCCCTACAGCTGTCTGGGTCTAGAAGACATTAGAGACAGAGACAGAGTTAGTCTGGATCTCTCCCTAGAGCTGTCCGTGTCTAGAAGACATTAGAGACAGAGACAGAGTTAGTCTGGATCTCTCCATACAGCTGTCGGTGTCTAGAAGACATTAGAGACAGAGACAGAGTTAGTCTGGATCTCTCCCTACAGCTGTCGGTGTCTAGAAGACATTAGAGACAGAGACAGAGTTAGTTAGTCTGGATCTCTCCCTACAGCTGCCCGTGTCTAGAAGACATTAGAGACAGAGACAGAGTTAGTTAGTCTGGATCTCTCCCTACAGCTGTCTGGGTCTAGAAGAGACAGAGTTAGTTAGTCTGGATCTCTCCCTACAGCTGTCCGTGTCTAGAAGACATTAGAGACAGAGACAGAGTTAGCCTGGATCTCTCCCTACAGCTGTCTGGGTCTAGAAGAGACAGTGTTAGTTAGTCTTGATCTCTCCCTACAGCTGTCTGGGTTTAGAAGAGACAGAGTTAGTCTGGATCTCTCCCTACAGCTGTCTGGGTCTAGAAGAGACAGAGTTAGTCTGGATCTCTCCCTACAGCTGTCCGTGTCTAGAAGAGACAGAGTTAGTTAGTCTGGATCTCTCCCTACAGCTGTCTGGCTCTAGAAGAGACAGAGTTAGTTAGTCTGGATCTCTCCCTACAGCTGTCTGGGTCTAGAAGAGACAGAATTAGTCTGGATCTCTCCCTACAGCTGTCTGGGTCTAGAAGAGACAGAGTTAGTCTGGATCTCTCCCTACAGCTGTCTGGGTCTAGAAGAGACAGAGTTAGTTAGTCTGGATCTCTCCCTACAGCTGTCTGGGTCTAGAAGAGACAGAGTTAGCCTGGATCTCTCCCTACAGCTGTCCGTGTCTAGAAGAGACAGAGTTAGTTAGTCTGGATCTCTCCCTACAGCTGTCTGGGTCTAGAAGAGACAGAGTTAGTTAGTCTGGATCTCTCCCTACAGCTGTCTGGGTCTAGAAGAGACAGAGTTAGCCTGGATCTCTCCCTACAGCTGTCTGGGTCTAGAAGAGACAGAGTTAGTCTGGATCTCTCCCTACAGCTGTCTGGGTCTAGAAGAGACAGAGTTAGTTAGTCTGGATCTCTCCCTACAGCTGTCTGGGTCTAGAAGAGACAGAGTTAGTTAGTCTGGATCTCTCCCTACAGCTGTCTGGGTCTAGAAGAGACAGAGTTAGTTAGTCTGGATCTCTCCCTACAGTTGTCTGGGTCTAGAAGAGACAGAGTTAGTTAGTCTGGATCTCTCCCTACAGCTGTCTGGGTCTAGAAGAGACAGAGTTAGTCTGGATCTCTCCCTACAGCTGTCTGGATCTAGAACAGAGAGTTTGTTAGTCTGGATCTCTCCCTACAGCCGTCTGTGGCTAGAAGAGACAGAGTTAGTCTGGATCTCTCCCTACAGCTGTCCGTGTCTAGAAGAGACAGAGTTAGTTAGTCTGGATCTCTCCCTACAGCTGTCTGGGTCTAGAAGAGACAGAGTTAGTCTGGATCGCTCCCTACAGCTGTCTGGATCTAGAAGAGAGTTTGTTAGTCTGGATCTCTCCCTACAGCCGTCTGGGTCTAGAAGACAGAGAGTTAGTCTGGATCTCTCCCTACAGCTGTCTGGGTCTAGAAGAGACAGAGTTAGTCTGGATCTCTCCCTACAGCTGTCTGGGTCTAGAAGAGACAGAGTAAGTCTGGATCTCTCCCTACAACTGTCTGGGTCTAGAAGAGACAGAGTTAGTCTGGATCTCTCCCTACAGCTGTCTGGGTCTAGAAGAGACAGAGTTAGTTAATCTGGATCTCTCCCTACAGCTGTCCGTGTCTAGAAGAGACAGAGTTAGTTAGTCTGGATCTCTCCCTACAGCTGTCTGGGTCTAGAAGAGACAGAGTTAATCTGGATCTCTCCCTACAGCTGTCCGTGTCTAGAAGAGACAGAGTTAGTTAGTCTGGATCTCTCCCTACAGCTGTCTGGGTCTAGAAGAGACAGAGTTAGTTAGTCTGGATCTCTCCCTACAGCTGTCTGGGTCTAGAAGAGACAGAGTTAGTCTGGATCTCTCCCTACAGCTGTCTGGGTCTAGAAGAGACAGAGTTAGTTAGTCTGGATCTCTCCCTACAGCTGTCTGGGTCTAGAAGAGACAGAGTTAATCTGGATCTCTCCCTACAGCTGTCCGTGTCTAGAAGAGACAGAGTTAGTTAGTCTGGATCTCTCCCTACAGCTGTCTGGGTCTAGAAGAGACAGAGTTAGTTAGTCTGGATCTCTCCCTACAGCTGTCTGGGTCTAGAAGAGACAGAGTTAGTTAGTCTGGATCTCTCCCTACAGCTGTCTGGGTCTAGAAGAGACAGAGTTAGTTAGTCTGGATCTCTCCCTACAGCTGTCTGGGTCTAGAAGAGACAGAGTTAGTTAGTCTGGATCTCTCCCTACAGCTGTCTGGGTCTAGAAGAGACAGAGTTAATCTGGATCTCTCCCTACAGCTGTCCGTGTCTAGAAGAGACAGAGTTAGTTAGTCTGGATCTCTCCCTACAGCTGTCTGGATCTAGAAGAGAGAGTTTGTTAGTCTGGATCTCTCCCTACAGCCGTCTGGGTCTAGAAGACAGAGAGCTAGTCTGGATCTCTCCCTACAGCTGTCTGGGTCTAGAAGAGACAGAGTTAGTCTGGATCTCTCCCTACAGCTGTCTGGGTCTAGAAGAGACAGAGTTAGTCTGGATCTCTCCCTACAGCTGTCTGGGTCTAGAAGAGACAGAGTTAGCCTGGATCTCTCCCTACAGCTGTCCGTGTCTAGAAGAGACAGAGTTAGTTAGTCTGGATCTCTCCCTACAGCTGTCCGTGTCTAGAAGAGACAGAGTTAGTTAGTCTGGATCTCTCCCTACAGCTGTCTGGGTCTAGAAGAGACAGAATTAGTCTGGATCTCTCCCTACAGCTGTCTGGGTCTAGAAGAGACAGAGTTAGTCTGGATCTCTCCCTACAGCTGTCTGGGTCTAGAAGAGACAGAGTTAGTTAGTCTGGATCTCTCCCTACAGCTGTCTGGGTCTAGAAGAGACAGAGTTAGTTAGTCTGGATCTCTCCCTACAGCTGTCTGGGTCTAGAAGAGACAGAGTTAGTTAGTCTGGATCTCTCCCTACAGCTGTCTGGGTCTAGAAGAGACAGAGTTAGTTAGTCTGGATCTCTCCCTACAGTTGTCTGGGTCTAGAAGAGACAGAGTTAGTTAGTCTGGATCTCTCCCTACAGCTGTCTGGGTCTAGAAGAGACAGAGTTAGTCTGGATCTCTCCCTACAGCTGTCTGGATCTAGAAGAGAGAGTTTGTTAGTCTGGATCTCTCCCTACAGCCGTCTGGGTCTAGAAGACAGAGAGTTAGTCTGGATCTCTCCCTACAGCTGTCTGGGTCTAGAAGAGACAGAGTTAGTCTGGATCTCTCCCTACAGCTGTCTGGGTCTAGAAGAGACAGAGTTAATCTGGATCTCTCCCTACAGCTGTCCGTGTCTAGAAGAGACAGAGTTAGTTAGTCTGGATCTCTCCCTACAGCTGTCTGGGTCTAGAAGAGACAGAGTTAGTTAGTTTGGATCTCTCCCTACAGCCCTCTGGGTCTAGAAGAGACAGAGTTAGTTAGTCTGGATCTCTCCCTACAGCTGTCTGGGTCTAGAAGAGACAGAGTTAGTCAGGATCTCTCCCTACAGCTGTCTGGTCTAGAAGAGACAGAGTTAGTTAGTCTGGATCTCTCCCTACAGCTGTTTTTGGGTCTAGAAGAGACAGAGTTAATCTGGATCTCTCCTACAGCTGTCCGTGTCTAGAAGACAGAGTTAGTTAGTCTGGATCTCTCCTACAGCTGTCTGGGTCTAGAAGAGACAGAGTTAGTCTGGATCTCTCCTACAGCTGTCTGGATCTAGAAGAGAGAGTTTGTTAGTCTGGATCTCTCCCTACAGCCGTCTGGGTCTAGAAGACAGAGAGCTAGTCTGGATCTCTCCCTACAGCTGTCTGGGTCTAGAAGAGACAGAGTTAGTCCTGGATCTCTCCTACAGCTGTCTGGGTCTAGAAGAGACAGAGTTAGTCTGGATCTCTCCCCTACAGCTGTCTGGGTCTAGAAGAGACAGAGTTAGTTAATCTGGATCTCTCCCTACAGCTGTCTGGGTCTAGAAGAGACAGAGTTAGTTATCTGGATCTCTCCCTACAGCTGTCCGTGTCTAGAAGAGACAGAGTTAGTTAGTCTGGATCTCTCCCTACAGCTGTCTGGGTCTAGAAGAAGACAGAGTTAGTCTGGATCTCTCCCTACAGCTGTCTGGGTCTAGAAGAGACAGAGTTAGTCTGGATCTCTCCCTACAGCTGTCTGTGTCTAGAAGAGACAGAGTTAGTTGGTCTGGATCTCTCCCTACAGCGTCTGGGTCTAGAAGAGACAGAGTTAGTTAGTCTGGATCTCTCCTACAGCTGTCTGGGTCTAGAAGAGACAGAGTAGTTATCTGGATCTCTCCCTACAGCTGTCTGGGTCTAGAAGAGACAGAGTTAGTCTGGATCTCTCCCTACAGCTGTCTGGTCTAGAAGAGGACAGAGTTAGCTGGATCTCTCCCTACAGCTGTCTGGTCTAGAAGAGACAGAGTTGTTAGTCTGGATCTCTCCCTACAAGCTGTCCGTGGTCTAGAAGACAGGAGTTAGTTAGTCTGGATCTCTCCCTACAGCTGTCTGGGTCTAGAAGACAGAGAGTTAGTCTGGATCTCTCCCTACAGCTGTCTGGGTCTAGAAGAGACAGAGTAGTAGTCTGGATCTCTCCCTACATCTGTCTGGGTCTAGAAGAGACAGAGTTAGTCTGGATCTCTCCCTACAACTGTCTGGGGTCTAGAAGAGACAGAGTTAGATCTGGATCTCTCCCTACAGCTGTCTGGGTCTAGAAGAGACAGAGTTAGTTTCGGATCTCTCCCTACACTGTCCTGTGTCTAGAAGAGACGCTTTGTTAGTCTGGATCGCTCCCTACAGCTGTCTGTGTCTAGAAGAGACAGAGTTAGTCTGGATCTCTCCCTACAGCTGTCTGGTCTAGAAGAGACAGAGTTTAGTCTGGATCTCTCCCTACAGCTGTCTGGGTCTAGAAGACAGAGTTAGTATCTGGATCTCTCCCTACATCTGTCTGGGTCTAGAAGAGACAGAGTTAGTTCTGGATCTCTCCCTACAGCTGTTCTGGGGTCCGTAGGAAGAGACAGAGTTTAGTTAGTCTGGGGATCTCTCCCTACAGCTGTCTGGGTCTAGAAGAGACAGAGTTAGTCTGGATCTCTCCCTACAGCTGTCTGGGTCTAGAAGAGACAGAGTTAGTTAGTCTGGATCTCTCCCTACAGCTGTCTGGGTCTAGAAGAGACAGAGTTAGTCTGGATCTCTCCCTACAGCTGTCTGGGTCTAGAAGAGACAGAGAGTTAGTCTGGATCTCTCCCTACAGCTGTCTGGGTCTAGAAGAGACAGAGTTAGTCTGGATCTCTCCCTACAGCTGTCTGGGTCTAGAAGAGAGAGTTAGTTAGTCTGGATCTCTCCCTACAGCTGTCTGGGTCTAGAAGACAGAGAGTTAGTCTGGATCTCTCCCTACAGCTGTCTGGGTCTAGAAGAGACAGAGTTAGTCTGGATCTCTCCCTACAGCTGTCTGGGTCTAGAAGAGACAGAGTTAGTCTGGATCTCTCCCTACAGCTGTCTGGGTCTAGAAGAGACAGAGTTAGTTAGTCTGGATCTCTCCCTACAGCTGTCTGGGTCTAGAAGAGACAGAGTTAATTAGTCTGGATCTCTCCCTACAGCTGTCCGTGTCTAGAAGAGACAGAGTTAGTTAGTCTGGATCTCTCCCTACAGCTGTCTGGGTCTAGAGAGACAGAGTAGTTAGTCTGGATCGCTCCCTACAGCTGTCTGGATCTAGAAGAGAGTTGTTAGTCTGGATCTCTCCCTACAGCCGTCTGGGTCTAGAAGACAGAGAGTTAGTCTGGATCTCTCCCTACAGCTGTCTGGGTCTAGAAGAGACAGAGTTAGTCTGGATCTCTCCCTACAGCTGTCTGGGTCTTAGAGAGACAGAGTAGTCTGGATCTCTCCCTACAACTGTCTGGGTCTAGAAGAGACAGAGTTAGTCTGGATCCCTCCCTACAGCTGTCTGGGTCTAGAAGAGACAGAGTAGTTAATCTGGATCTCTCCCTACAGCTGTCCGTGTCTAGAAGAGACAGAGTTAGTTAGTCTGGATCTCTCCCTACAGCTGTCTGGGTCTAGAAGAGACAGAGTTAATCTGGATCTCTCCCTACAGCTGTCCGTGTCTAGAAGAGACAGAGTTAGTTAGTCTGGATCTCTCCCTACAGCTGTCTGGGTCTAGAAGAGACAGAGTTAGTTAGTCTGGATCTCTCCCTACAGCTGTCTGGGTCTAGAAGAGACAGAGTTAGTCTGGATCTCTCCCTACAGCTGTCTGGGTCTAGAAGAGACAGAGTTAGTTAGTCTGGATCTCTCCCTACAGCTGTCTGGGTCTAGAAGAGACAGAGTTAATCTGGATCTCTCCCTACAGCTGTCCGTGTCTAGAAGAGACAGAGTTAGTTAGTCTGGATCTCTCCCTACAGCTGTCTGGGTCTAGAAGAGACAGAGTTAGTTAGTCTGGATCTCTCCCTACAGCTGTCTGGGTCTAGAAGAGACAGAGTTAGTAGTCTGGATCTCTCCCTACAGCTGTCTGGGTCTAGAAGAGACAGAGTTAGTTAGTCTGGATCTCTCCCTACAGCTGTCTGGGTCTAGAAGAGACAGAGTTAGTTAGTCTGGATCTCTCCCTACAGCTGTCTGGGTCTAGAAGAGACAGAGTTAATCTGGATCTCTCCCTACAGCTGTCCGTGTCTAGAAGAGACAGAGTTAGTTAGTCTGGATCTCTCCCTACAGCTGTCTGGATCTAGAAGAGAGAGTTTGTTAGTCTGGATCTCTCCCTACAGCCGTCTGGGTCTAGAAGACAGAGAGCTAGTCTGGATCTCTCCCTACAGCTGTCTGGGTCTAGAAGAGACAGAGTTAGTCTGGATCTCTCCCTACAGCTGTCTGGGTCTAGAAGAGACAGAGTTAGTCTGGATCTCTCCCTACAGCTGTCTGGGTCTAGAAGAGACAGAGTTAGCCTGGATCTCTCCCTACAGCTGTCCGTGTCTAGAAGAGACAGAGTTAGTTAGTCTGGATCTCTCCCTACAGCTGTCCGTGTCTAGAAGAGACAGAGTTAGTTAGTCTGGATCTCTCCCTACAGCTGTCTGGGTCTAGAAGAGACAGAATTAGTCTGGATCTCTCCCTACAGCTGTCTGGGTCTAGAAGAGACAGAGTTAGTCTGGATCTCTCCCTACAGCTGTCTGGGTCTAGAAGAGACAGAGTTAGTTAGTCTGGATCTCTCCCTACAGCTGTCTGGGTCTAGAAGAGACAGAGTTAGTTAGTCTGGATCTCTCCCTACAGCTGTCTGGGTCTAGAAGAGACAGAGTTAGTTAGTCTGGATCTCTCCCTACAGCTGTCTGGGTCTAGAAGAGACAGAGTTAGTTAGTCTGGATCTCTCCCTACAGTTGTCTGGGTCTAGAAGAGACAGAGTTAGTTAGTCTGGATCTCTCCCTACAGCTGTCTGGGTCTAGAAGAGACAGAGTTAGTCTGGATCTCTCCCTACAGCTGTCTGGATCTAGAAGAGAGAGTTTGTTAGTCTGGATCTCTCCCTACAGCCGTCTGGGTCTAGAAGACAGAGAGTTAGTCTGGATCTCTCCCTACAGCTGTCTGGGTCTAGAAGAGACAGAGTTAGTCTGGATCTCTCCCTACAGCTGTCTGGGTCTAGAAGAGACAGAGTTAATCTGGATCTCTCCCTACAGCTGTCCGTGTCTAGAAGAGACAGAGTTAGTTAGTCTGGATCTCTCCCTACAGCTGTCTGGGTCTAGAAGAGACAGAGTTAGTTAGTCTGGATCTCTCCCTACAGCTGTCTGGGTCTAGAAGAGACAGAGTTAGTTAGTCTGGATCTCTCCCTACAGCTGTCTGGGTCTAGAAGAGACAGAGTTAGTCAGGATCTCTCCCTACAGCTGTCTGGGTCTAGAAGAGACAGAGTTAGTTAGTCTGGATCTCTCCCTACAGCTGTCTGGGTCTAGAAGAGACAGAGTTAATCTGGATCTCTCCCTACAGCTGTCCGTGTCTAGAAGAGACAGAGTTAGTTAGTCTGGATCTCTCCCTACAGCTGTCTGGGTCTAGAAGAGACAGAGTTAGTCTGGATCTCTCCCTACAGCTGTCTGGATCTAGAAGAGAGAGTTTGTTAGTCTGGATCTCTCCCTACAGCCGTCTGGGTCTAGAAGACAGAGAGCTAGTCTGGATCTCTCCCTACAGCTGTCTGGGTCTAGAAGAGACAGAGTTAGTCTGGATCTCTCCCTACAGCTGTCTGGGTCTAGAAGAGACAGAGTTAGTCTGGATCTCTCCCTACAGCTGTCTGGGTCTAGAAGAGACAGAGTTAGTTAATCTGGATCTCTCCCTACAGCTGTCCGTGTCTAGAAGAGACAGAGTTAGTTAGTCTGGATCTCTCCCTACAGCTGTCTGGGTCTAGAAGAGACAGAGTTAGTTAGTCTGGATCTCTCCCTACAGCTGTCTGGGTCTAGAAGAGACAGAGTTAGTCTGGATCTCTCCCTACAGCTGTCTGGGTCTAGAAGAGACAGAGTTAATCTGGATCTCTCCCTACAGCTGTCCGTGTCTAGAAGAGACAGAGTTAGTTAGTCTGGATCTCTCCCTACAGCTGTCTGGGTCTAGAAGAGACAGAGTTAGTTAGTCTGGATCTCTCCCTACAGCTGTCTGGGTCTAGAAGAGACAGAGTTAATCTGGATCTCTCCCTACAGCTGTCCGTGTCTAGAAGAGACAGAGTTAGTTAGTCTGGATCTCTCCCTACAGCTGTCTGGGTCTAGAAGAGACAGAGTTAGTCTGGATCGCTCCCTACAGCTGTCTGGATCTAGAAGAGAGTTTGTTAGTCTGGATCTCTCCCTACAGCCGTCTGGGTCTAGAAGACAGAGAGTTAGTCTGGATCTCTCCCTACAGCTGTCTGGGTCTAGAAGAGACAGAGTTAGTCTGGATCTCTCCCTACAGCTGTCTGGGTCTAGAAGAGACAGAGTAAGTCTGGATCTCTCCCTACAACTGTCTGGGTCTAGAAGAGACAGAGTTAGTCTGGATCTCTCCCTACAGCTGTCTGGGTCTAGAAGAGACAGAGTTAGTTAATCTGGATCTCTCCCTACAGCTGTCCGTGTCTAGAAGAGACAGAGTTAGTTAGTCTGGATCTCTCCCTACAGCTGTCTGGGTCTAGAAGAGACAGAGTTAATCTGGATCTCTCCCTACAGCTGTCCGTGTCTAGAAGAGACAGAGTTAGTTAGTCTGGATCTCTCCCTACAGCTGTCTGGGTCTAGAAGAGACAGAGTTAGTTAGTCTGGATCTCTCCCTACAGCTGTCTGGGTCTAGAAGAGACAGAGTTAGTCTGGATCTCTCCCTACAGCTGTCTGGGTCTAGAAGAGACAGAGTTAGTTAGTCTGGATCTCTCCCTACAGCTGTCTGGGTCTAGAAGAGACAGAGTTAATCTGGATCTCTCCCTACAGCTGTCCGTGTCTAGAAGAGACAGAGTTAGTTAGTCTGGATCTCTCCCTACAGCTGTCTGGGTCTAGAAGAGACAGAGTTAGTTAGTCTGGATCTCTCCCTACAGCTGTCTGGGTCTAGAAGAGACAGAGTTAGTTAGTCTGGATCTCTCCCTACAGCTGTCTGGGTCTAGAAGAGACAGAGTTAGTTAGTCTGGATCTCTCCCTACAGCTGTCTGGGTCTAGAAGAGACAGAGTTAGTTAGTCTGGATCTCTCCCTACAGCTGTCTGGGTCTAGAAGAGACAGAGTTAGTTAGTCTGGATCTCTCCCTACAGCTGTCTGGGTCTAGAAGAGACAGAGTTAGTTAGTCTGGATCTCTCCCTACAGCCGTCTGGGTCTAGAAGACATAGAGTTAGTCTGGATCTCTCCCTACAGCTGTCTGGGTCTAGAAGAGACAGAGTTAGTCTGGATCTCTCCCTACAGCTGTCTGGGTCTAGAAGAGACAGAGTTAATCTGGATCTCTCCCTACAGCTGTCCGTGTCTAGAAGAGACAGAGTTAGTTAGTCTGGATCTCTCCCTACAGCTGTCTGGGTCTAGAAGAGACAGAGTTAGTTAGTCTGGATCTCTCCCTACAGCTGTCTGGGTCTAGAAGAGACAGAGTTAGTTAGTCTGGATCTCTCCCTACAGCTGTCTGGGTCTAGAAGAGACAGAGTTAGTCTGGATCTCTCCCTACAGCTGTCTGGGTCTAGAAGAGACAGAGTTAGTTAGTCTGGATCTCTCCCTACAGCTGTCTGGGTCTAGAAGAGACAGAGTTAATCTGGATCTCTCCCTACAGCTGTCCGTGTCTAGAAGAGACAGAGTTAGTTAGTCTGGATCTCTCCCTACAGCTGTCTGGGTCTAGAAGAGACAGAGTTAATCTGGATCTCTCCCTACAGCTGTCTGTGTCTAGAAGAGACAGAGTTAGTTAGTCTGGATCTCTCCCTACAGCTGTCTGGATCTAGAAGAGAGAGTTTGTTAGTCTGGATCTCTCCCTACAGCCGTCTGGGTCTAGAAGACAGAGAGCTAGTCTGGATCTCTCCCTACAGCTGTCTGGGTCTAGAAGAGACAGAGTTAGTCTGGATCTCTCCCTACAGCTGTCTGGGTCTAGAAGAGACAGAGTTAGTCTGGATCTCTCCCTACAGCTGTCTGGGTCTAGAAGAGACAGAGTTAGCCTGGATCTCTCCCTACAGCTGTCCGTGTCTAGAAGAGACAGAGTTAGTTAGTCTGGATCTCTCCCTACAGCTGTCCGTGTCTAGAAGAGACAGAGTTAGTTAGTCTGGATCTCTCCCTACAGCTGTCTGGGTCTAGAAGAGACAGAATTAGTCTGGATCTCTCCCTACAGCTGTCTGGGTCTAGAAGAGACAGAGTTAGTCTGGATCTCTCCCTACAGCTGTCTGGGTCTAGAAGAGACAGAGTTAGTTAGTCTGGATCTCTCCCTACAGCTGTCTGGGTCTAGAAGAGACAGAGTTAGTTAGTCTGGATCTCTCCCTACAGCTGTCTGGGTCTAGAAGAGACAGAGTTAGTTAGTCTGGATCTCTCCCTACAGCTGTCTGGGTCTAGAAGAGACAGAGTTAGTTAGTCTGGATCTCTCCCTACAGTTGTCTGGGTCTAGAAGAGACAGAGTTAGTTAGTCTGGATCTCTCCCTACAGCTGTCTGGGTCTAGAAGAGACAGAGTTAGTCTGGATCTCTCCCTACAGCTGTCTGGATCTAGAAGAGAGAGTTTGTTAGTCTGGATCTCTCCCTACAGCCGTCTGGGTCTAGAAGACAGAGAGTTAGTCTGGGTCTCTCCCTACAGCTGTCTGAATCTAGAAGAGACAGAGTTAGTCTGGATCTCTCCCTACAGCTGTCTGGGTCTAGAAGAGACAGAGTTAATCTGGATCTCTCCCTACAGCTGTCCGTGTCTAGAAGAGACAGAGTTAGTTAGTCTGGATCTCTCCCTACAGCTGTCTGGGTCTAGAAGAGACAGAGTTAGTTAGTTTGGATCTCTCCCTACAGCTGTCTGGGTCTAGAAGAGACAGAGTTAGTTAGTCTGGATCTCTCCCTACAGCTGTCTGGGTCTAGAAGAGACAGAGTTAGTCAGGATCTCTCCCTACAGCTGTCTGGGTCTAGAAGAGACAGAGTTAGTTAGTCTGGATCTCTCCCTACAGCTGTCTGGGTCTAGAAGAGACAGAGTTAATCTGGATCTCTCCCTACAGCTGTCCGTGTCTAGAAGAGACAGAGTTAGTTAGTCTGGATCTCTCCCTACAGCTGTCTGGGTCTAGAAGAGACAGAGTTAGTCTGGATCTCTCCCTACAGCTGTCTGGATCTAGAAGAGAGAGTTTGTTAGTCTGGATCTCTCCCTACAGCCGTCTGGGTCTAGAAGACAGAGAGCTAGTCTGGATCTCTCCCTACAGCTGTCTGGGTCTAGAAGAGACAGAGTTAGTCTGGATCTCTCCCTACAGCTGTCTGGGTCTAGAAGAGACAGAGTTAGTCTGGATCTCTCCCTACAGCTGTCTGGGTCTAGAAGAGACAGAGTTAGTTAATCTGGATCTCTCCCTACAGCTGTCCGTGTCTAGAAGAGACAGAGTTAGTTAGTCTGGATCTCTCCCTACAGCTGTCTGGGTCTAGAAGAGACAGAGTTAGTTAGTCTGGATCTCTCCCTACAGCTGTCTGGGTCTAGAAGAGACAGAGTTAGTCTGGATCTCTCCCTACAGCTGTCTGGGTCTAGAAGAGACAGAGATAATCTGGATCTCTCCCTACAGCTGTCCGTGTCTAGAAGAGACAGAGTTAGTTAGTCTGGATCTCTCCCTACAGCTGTCTGGGTCTAGAAGAGACAGAGTTAGTTAGTCTGGATCTCTCCCTACAGCTGTCTGGGTCTAGAAGAGACAGAGTTAATCTGGATCTCTCCCTACAGCTGTCCGTGTCTAGAAGAGACAGAGTTAGTTAGTCTGGATCTCTCCCTACAGCTGTCTGGGTCTAGAAGAGACAGAGTTAGTCTGGATCGCTCCCTACAGCTGTCTGGATCTAGAAGAGAGTTTGTTAGTCTGGATCTCTCCCTACAGCCGTCTGGGTCTAGAAGACAGAGAGTTAGTCTGGATCTCTCCCTACAGCTGTCTGGGTCTAGAAGAGACAGAGTTAGTCTGGATCTCTCCCTACAGCTGTCTGGGTCTAGAAGAGACAGAGTAAGTCTGGATCTCTCCCTACAACTGTCTGGGTCTAGAAGAGACAGAGTTAGTCTGGATCTCTCCCTACAGCTGTCTGGGTCTAGAAGAGACAGAGTTAGTTAATCTGGATCTCTCCCTACAGCTGTCCGTGTCTAGAAGAGACAGAGTTAGTTAGTCTGGATCTCTCCCTACAGCTGTCTGGGTCTAGAAGAGACAGAGTTAATCTGGATCTCTCCCTACAGCTGTCCGTGTCTAGAAGAGACAGAGTTAGTTAGTCTGGATCTCTCCCTACAGCTGTCTGGGTCTAGAAGAGACAGAGTTAGTTAGTCTGGATCTCTCCCTACAGCTGTCTGGGTCTAGAAGAGACAGAGTTAGTCTGGATCTCTCCCTACAGCTGTCTGGGTCTAGAAGAGACAGAGTTAGTTAGTCTGGATCTCTCCCTACAGCTGTCTGGGTCTAGAAGAGACAGAGTTAATCTGGATCTCTCCCTACAGCTGTCCGTGTCTAGAAGAGACAGAGTTAGTTAGTCTGGATCTCTCCCTACAGCTGTCTGGGTCTAGAAGAGACAGAGTTAGTTAGTCTGGATCTCTCCCTACAGCTGTCTGGGTCTAGAAGAGACAGAGTTAGTTAGTCTGGATCTCTCCCTACAGCTGTCTGGGTCTAGAAGAGACAGAGTTAGTTAGTCTGGATCTCTCCCTACAGCTGTCTGGGTCTAGAAGAGACAGAGTTAGTTAGTCTGGATCTCTCCCTACAGCTGTCTGGGTCTAGAAGAGACAGAGTTAATCTGGATCTCTCCCTACAGCTGTCCGTGTCTAGAAGAGACAGAGTTAGTTAGTCTGGATCTCTCCCTACAGCTGTCTGGATCTAGAAGAGAGAGTTTGTTAGTCTGGATCTCTCCCTACAGCCGTCTGGGTCTAGAAGACAGAGAGCTAGTCTGGATCTCTCCCTACAGCTGTCTGGGTCTAGAAGAGACAGAGTTAGTCTGGATCTCTCCCTACAGCTGTCTGGGTCTAGAAGAGACAGAGTTAGTCTGGATCTCTCCCTACAGCTGTCTGGGTCTAGAAGAGACAGAGTTAGCCTGGATCTCTCCCTACAGCTGTCCATGTCTAGAAGAGACAGAGTTAGTTAGTCTGGATCTCTCCCTACAGCTGTCCGTGTCTAGAAGAGACAGAGTTAGTTAGTCTGGATCTCTCCCTACAGCTGTCTGGGTCTAGAAGAGACAGAATTAGTCTGGATCTCTCCCTACAGCTGTCTGGGTCTAGAAGAGACAGAGTTAGTCTGGATCTCTCCCTACAGCTGTCTGGGTCTAGAAGAGACAGAGTTAGTTAGTCTGGATCTCTCCCTACAGCTGTCTGGGTCTAGAAGAGACAGAGTTAGTTAGTCTGGATCTCTCCCTACAGCTGTCTGGGTCTAGAAGAGACAGAGTTAGTTAGTCTGGATCTCTCCCTACAGCTGTCTGGGTCTAGAAGAGACAGAGTTAGTTAGTCTGGATCTCTCCCTACAGTTGTCTGGGTCTAGAAGAGACAGAGTTAGTTAGTCTGGATCTCTCCCTACAGCTGTCTGGGTCTAGAAGAGACAGAGTTAGTCTGGATCTCTCCCTACAGCTGTCTGGATCTAGAAGAGAGAGTTTGTTAGTCTGGATCTCTCCCTACAGCCGTCTGGGTCTAGAAGACAGAGAGTTAGTCTGGATCTCTCCCTACAGCTGTCTGGGTCTAGAAGAGACAGAGTTAGTCTGGATCTCTCCCTACAGCTGTCTGGGTCTAGAAGAGACAGAGTTAATCTGGATCTCTCCCTACAGCTGTCCGTGTCTAGAAGAGACAGAGTTAGTTAGTCTGGATCTCTCCCTACAGCTGTCTGGGTCTAGAAGAGACAGAGTTAGTTAGTTTGGATCTCTCCCTACAGCTGTCTGGGTCTAGAAGAGACAGAGTTAGTTAGTCTGGATCTCTCCCTACAGCTGTCTGGGTCTAGAAGAGACAGAGTTAGTCAGGATCTCTCCCTACAGCTGTCTGGGTCTAGAAGAGACAGAGTTAGTTAGTCTGGATCTCTCCCTACAGCTGTCTGGGTCTAGAAGAGACAGAGTTAGTTAGTCTGGATCTCTCCCTACAGCTGTCTGGGTCTAGAAGAGACAGAGTTAGTCTGGATCTCTCCCTACAGCTGTCTGGATCTAGAAGAGAGAGTTTGTTAGTCTGGATCTCTCCCTACAGCCGTCTGGGTCTAGAAGACAGAGAGCTAGTCTGGATCTCTCCCTACAGCTGTCTGGGTCTAGAAGAGACAGAGTTAGTCTGGATCTCTCCCTACAGCTGTCTGGGTCTAGAAGAGACAGAGTTAGTCTGGATCTCTCCCTACAGCTGTCTGGGTCTAGAAGAGACAGAGTTAGTTAATCTGGATCTCTCCCTACAGCTGTCCGTGTCTAGAAGAGACAGAGTTAGTTAGTCTGGATCTCTCCCTACAGCTGTCTGGGTCTAGAAGAGACAGAGTTAGTTAGTCTGGATCTCTCCCTACAGCTGTCTGGGTCTAGAAGAGACAGAGTTAGTCTGGATCTCTCCCTACAGCTGTCTGGGTCTAGAAGAGACAGAGTTAATCTGGATCTCTCCCTACAGCTGTCCGTGTCTAGAAGAGACAGAGTTAGTTAGTCTGGATCTCTCCCTACAGCTGTCTGGGTCTAGAAGAGACAGAGTTAGTTAGTCTGGATCTCTCCCTACAGCTGTCTGGGTCTAGAAGAGACAGAGTTAATCTGGATCTCTCCCTACAGCTGTCCGTGTCTAGAAGAGACAGAGTTAGTTAGTCTGGATCTCTCCCTACAGCTGTCTGGGTCTAGAAGAGACAGAGTTAGTCTGGATCGCTCCCTACAGCTGTCTGGATCTAGAAGAGAGTTTGTTAGTCTGGATCTCTCCCTACAGCCGTCTGGGTCTAGAAGACAGAGAGTTAGTCTGGATCTCTCCCTACAGCTGTCTGGGTCTAGAAGAGACAGAGTTAGTCTGGATCTCTCCCTACAGCTGTCTGGGTCTAGAAGAGACAGAGTAAGTCTGGATCTCTCCCTACAACTGTCTGGGTCTAGAAGAGACAGAGTTAGTCTGGATCTCTCCCTACAGCTGTCTGGGTCTAGAAGAGACAGAGTTAGTTAATCTGGATCTCTCCCTACAGCTGTCCGTGTCTAGAAGAGACAGAGTTAGTTAGTCTGGATCTCTCCCTACAGCTGTCTGGGTCTAGAAGAGACAGAGTTAATCTGGATCTCTCCCTACAGCTGTCCGTGTCTAGAAGAGACAGAGTTAGTTAGTCTGGATCTCTCCCTACAGCTGTCTGGGTCTAGAAGAGACAGAGTTAGTTAGTCTGGATCTCTCCCTACAGCTGTCTGGGTCTAGAAGAGACAGAGTTAGTCTGGATCTCTCCCTACAGCTGTCTGGGTCTAGAAGAGACAGAGTTAGTTAGTCTGGATCTCTCCCTACAGCTGTCTGGGTCTAGAAGAGACAGAGTTAATCTGGATCTCTCCCTACAGCTGTCCGTGTCTAGAAGAGACAGAGTTAGTTAGTCTGGATCTCTCCCTACAGCTGTCTGGGTCTAGAAGAGACAGAGTTAGTTAGTCTGGATCTCTCCCTACAGCTGTCTGGGTCTAGAAGAGACAGAGTTAGTTAGTCTGGATCTCTCCCTACAGCTGTCTGGGTCTAGAAGAGACAGAGTTAGTTAGTCTGGATCTCTCCCTACAGCTGTCTGGGTCTAGAAGAGACAGAGTTAGTTAGTCTGGATCTCTCCCTACAGCTGTCTGGGTCTAGAAGAGACAGAGTTAATCTGGATCTCTCCCTACAGCTGTCCGTGTCTAGAAGAGACAGAGTTAGTTAGTCTGGATCTCTCCCTACAGCTGTCTGGATCTAGAAGAGAGAGTTTGTTAGTCTGGATCTCTCCCTACAGCCGTCTGGGTCTAGAAGACAGAGAGTTAGTCTGGATCTCTCCCTACAGCTGTCTGGGTCTAGAAGAGACAGAGTTATTCTGGATCTCTCCCTACAGCTGTCTGGGTCTAGAAGAGACAGAGTTAGTCTGGATCTCTCCTTACAGCTGTCTGGATCTAGAAGAGAGAGTTTGTTAGTCTGGATCTCTCCCTACAGCCGTCTGGGTCTAGAAGACAGAGAGCTAGTCTGGATCTCTCCCTACAGCTGTCTGGGTCTAGAAGAGACAGAGTTAGTCTGGATCTCTCCCTACAGCTGTCTGGGTCTAGAAGAGACAGAGTTAGTCTGGATCTCTCCCTACAGCTGTCTGGGTCTAGAAGAGACAGAGTTAGTTAATCTGGATCTCTCCCTACAGCTGTCCGTGTCTAGAAGAGACAGAGTTAGTTAGTCTGGATCTCTCCCTACAGCTGTCTGGGTCTAGAAGAGACAGAGTTAGTTAGTCTGGATCTCTCCCTACAGCTGTCTGGGTCTAGAAGAGACAGAGTTAGTCTGGATCTCTCCCTACAGCTGTCTGGGTCTAGAAGAGACAGAGTTAATCTGGATCTCTCCCTACAGCTGTCCGTGTCTAGAAGAGACAGAGTTAGTTAGTCTGGATCTCTCCCTACAGCTGTCTGGGTCTAGAAGAGACAGAGTTAGTTAGTCTGGATCTCTCCCTACAGCTGTCTGGGTCTAGAAGAGACAGAGTTAATCTGGATCTCTCCCTACAGCTGTCCGTGTCTAGAAGAGACAGAGTTAGTTAGTCTGGATCTCTCCCTACAGCTGTCTGGGTCTAGAAGAGACAGAGTTAGTCTGGATCTCTCCCTACAGCTGTCTGGATCTAGAAGAGAGTTTGTTAGTCTGGATCTCTCCCTACAGCCGTCTGGGTCTAGAAGACAGAGAGTTAGTCTGGATCTCTCCCTACAGCTGTCTGGGTCTAGAAGAGACAGAGTTAGTCTGGATCTCTCCCTACAGCTGTCTGGGTCTAGAAGAGACAGAGTAAGTCTGGATCTCTCCCTACAACTGTCTGGGTCTAGAAGAGACAGAGTTAGTTAGTCTGGATCTCTCCCTACAGCTGTCTGGGTCTAGAAGAGACAGAGTTAGTCTGGATCTCTCCCTACAGCTGTCTGGGTCTAGAAGAGACAGAGTTAGTTAATCTGGATCTCTCCCTACAGCTGTCCGTGTCTAGAAGAGACAGAGTTAGTTAGTCTGGATCTCTCCCTACAGCTGTCTGGGTCTAGAAGAGACAGAGTTAATCTGGATCTCTCCCTACAGCTGTCCGTGTCTAGAAGAGACAGAGTTAGTTAGTCTGGATCTCTCCCTACAGCTGTCTGGGTCTAGAAGAGACAGAGTTAGTTAGTCTGGATCTCTCCCTACAGCTGTCTGGGTCTAGAAGAGACAGAGTTAGTTAGTCTGGATCTCTCCCTACAGCTGTCTGGGTCTAGAAGAGACAGAGTTAGTCTGGATCTCTCCCTACAGCTGTCTGGGTCTAGAAGAGACAGAGTTAGTTAGTCTGGATCTCTCCCTACAGCTGTCTGGGTCTAGAAGAGACAGAGTTAATCTGGATCTCTCCCTACAGCTGTCCGTGTCTAGAAGAGACAGAGTTAGTTAGTCTGGATCTCTCCCTACAGCTGTCTGGGTCTAGAAGAGACAGAGTTAGTTAGTCTGGATCTCTCCCTACAGCTGTCTGGGTCTAGAAGAGACAGAGTTAGTTAGTCTGGATCTCTCCCTACAGCTGTCTGGGTCTAGAAGAGACAGAGTTAGTTAGTCTGGATCTCTCCCTACAGCTGTCTGGGTCTAGAAGAGACAGAGTTAGTTAGTCTGGATCTCTCCCTACAGCTGTCTGGGTCTAGAAGAGACAGAGTTAATCTGGATCTCTCCCTACAGCTGTCCGTGTCTAGAAGAGACAGAGTTAGTTGGTCTGGATCTCTCCCTACAGCTGTCTGGGTCTAGAAGAGACAGAGTTAGTTAGTCTGGATCTCTCCCTACAGCTGTCTGGGTCTAGAAGAGACAGAGGTAGTTAGTCTGGATCTCTCCCTACAGCTGTCTGGGTCTAGAAGAGACAGAGTTAGTTAGTCTGGATCTCTCCCTACAGCTGTCTGGGTCTAGAAGAGACAGAGTTAGTCTGGATCTCTCCCTACAGCTGTCTGGATCTAGAAGAGAGAGTTTGTTAGTCTGGATCTCTCCCTACAGCCGTCTGGGTCTAGAAGACAGAGAGTTAGTCTGGATCTCTCCCTACAGCTGTCTGGGTCTAGAAGAGACAGAGTTAGTTAATCTGGATCTCTCCCTACAGCTGTCTGGGTCTAGAAGAGACAGAGTAAGTCTGGATCTCTCCCTACAACTGTCTGGGTCTAGAAGAGACAGAGTTAGTTAGTCTGGATCTCTCCCTACAGCTGTCTGGGTCTAGAAGAGACAGAGTTAGTCTGGATCTCTATCTACAGCTGTCTGGGTCTAGAAGAGACAGAGTTAGTTAGTCTGGATCTCTCCCTACAGCTGTCTGGGTCTAGAAGAGACAGAGTTAATCTGGATCTCTCCCTACAGCTGTCCGTGTCTAGAAGAGACAGAGTTAGTTAGTCTGGATCTCTCCCTACAGCTGTCTGGGTCTAGAAGAGACAGAGTTAATCTGGATCTCTCCCTACAGCTGTCCGTGTCTAGAAGAGACAGAGTTAGTTAGTCTGGATCTCTCCCTACAGCTGTCTGGGTCTAGAAGAGACAGAGTTAGTCTGGATCTCTCCCTACAGCTGTCTGGATCTAGAAGAGAGAGTTTGTTAGTCTGGATCTCTCCCTACAACTGTCTGGTTCTAGAAGAGACAGAGTTAGTTAGTCTGGATCTCTCCCTACAGCTGTCTGGGTCTAGAAGAGACAGAGTTAGTCTGGATCTCTCCCTACAGCAGTCTGGGTCTAGAAGAGACAGAGTTAGTTAATCTGGATCTCTCCCTACAGCTGTCCGTGTCTAGAAGAGACAGAGTTAGTTAGTCTGGATCTCTCCCTACAGCTGTCTGGGTCTAGAAGAGACAGAGTTAGTCTGGATCTCTCCCTACAGCTGTCTGGATCTAGAAGAGAGAGTTTGTTGGTCTGGATCTCTCCCTACAGCCGTCTGGTTCTAGAAGATAGAGAGTTAGTCTGGATCTCTCCCTACAGCTGTCTGGGTCTAGAAGAGACAGAGTTAGTCTGGATCTCTCCCTACAACTGTCTGGGTCTAGAAGAGACAGAGTTAGTTAGTCTGGATCTCTCCCTACAGCTGTCTGGGTCTAGAAGAGACAGAGTTAGTTAGTCTGGATCTCTCCCTACAGCTGTCTGGGTCTAGAAGAGACAGAGTTAGTTAGTCTGGATCTCTCCCTACAGCTGTCTGGGTCTAGAAGAGACAGAGTTAGTCTGGATCTCTCCCTACAGCTGTCTGGGTCTAGAAGAGACAGAGTTAGTTAGTCTGGATCTCTCCCTACAGCTGTCTGGGTCTAGAAGAGACAGAGTTAGTTAGTCTGGATCTCTCCCTACAGCTGTCTGGGTCTAGAAGAGACAGAGTTAGTTAGTCACCTCTGCACCCTCTCTCTCTCTTTCTCTTTCACCCCATTCTCTCTCTCTCTCCGTCTCTGTCTCATACAAGATGGGAATGGGAGGATGCATAAGTGTGCTAGCCTAGCTATTTATTTGATGGGTTCTTTTCTCCTGGCTAACTGAGGATATTGGAACAGACACAGAGAGCAGAAGATTACAGAATGCTTGGCTCTCTTCCTGTCCTGATGCAGAATGAGAAAGAATGACGAGTGGGCCCAGGATGGACTGGGCCATAGAAATATATTGACTAGAACAGACATATCCTCACAAATCAATGGGCTGCGCTGGAGGACTGGGCCATGGAAATATATTGACTAGAACAGACATATCCTCACAAATCAATGGGCTGCGCTGGAGGACTGGGCCATGGAAATATATTGACTAGAACAGACATATCCTCACAAATCAATGGGCTGTCTGGGAAGACTGGGCCACTGTTTGAGGTCAATTCTGAAAGTAACCCTGACCTGGACATTCATGCTGAATAGAATCGCTGTTGCGTTTGACAGTGGAGGAAACCTGATGTTTAGATACATGAGGGGAAAATGACTAAAAAGACTACTGAAAGAAGAGTCTTACCGACACCAAAGAGCTCTGTAGCGTTGAACTCATCGGTTCCAGCCAGCAGACTGACCTCAGTGGCGGCTGTCTTGAACGCCTCTTCAATACCTTTAGACAGACACACGGTCAGTTAATGATGCAACAGGAAGAAAGATGTAAGCACAGTAAACACACCGTGTACTTCCTGCTTCCTGTTTCACACGCTGTGTACTTCCTGTTTCCTGTTTCACACCACGTGTATTTCCTGTGTCACTCTGACCTCCGATAATACTGAAGTGATGTTAATTTAAAAAAATCTACAGGTATTTATCATCCCTTTAAATATCTACAGGTATTTATCATCCCTTTAAAAATCTACAGGTATTTATCATCCCTTTAAAAATCTACAGGTATTTATCATCCCTTTAAATATCTACAGGTATTTATCATCCCTTTAAATATCTACAGGTATTTATCATCCCTTTAAATATCTACAGGTATTTATCATCCCTTTAAATATCTACAGGTATTTATCATCCCTTTAAATATCTACAGGTATTTATCATCCCTTTAAATATCTACAGGTATTTATCATCCCTTTAAATATCTACAGGTATTTATCATCCCTTTAAATATCTACAGGTATTTATCATCCCTTTAAATATCTACGGGTATTTATCATCCCTTTAAATATCTACAGGTATTTATCATCCCTTTAAATATCTACAGGTATTTATCATCCCTTTAAATATCTACAGGTATTTATCATCCCTTTAAATATCTACAGGTATTTATCATCCCTTTAAATATCTACAGGTATTTATCATCCCTTTAAATATCTACAGGTATTTATCATCCCTTTAAATATCTACAGGTATTTATCATCCCTTTAAATATCTACAGGTATTTATCATCCCTTTAAATATCTACAGGTATTTATCATCCCTTTAAATATCTACAGGTATTTATGACCCGTAAAAATAAAATAAATGTAAATTTAAACATGTGACCTGGATCCAATAACACAAATAAAGAAAAATAGGTTCAGAACACACAGCCTGTCACACTCTCCTCACCTGGGCAGGTCAGCAAGCTGCCTCAATCAGGGGGTTCAGAACACACAGCCTGTCACACTGTCCTCACCTGGGCAGGTCAGCAAGCTGCCTCAATCAGGGGGTTCAGAACAAACAGCCTGTCACACTGTCCTCACCTGGGCAGGTCAGCAAGCTGCCTCAATCAGGGGGTTCAGAACACACAGCCTGTCACACTGTCCTCACCTGGGCAGGTCAGCAAGCTGCCTCAATCAGGGGGTTCAGAACACACAGCCTGTCACACTGTCCTCACCTGGGCAGGTCAGCAAGCTGCCTCAATCAGGGGGTTCAGAACACACAGCCTGTCACACTGTCCTCACCTGGGCAGGTCAGCAAGCTGCCTCAATCAGGGGGTTCAGAAGACACAGCCTGTCACACTCTCCTCACCTGGGCAGGTCAGCAAGCTGCCTCAATCAGGGGGTTCAGAACACACAGCCTGTCACACTGTCCTCACCTGGCCAGGTCAGCAAGCTGCCTCAATCAGGGGGTTCAGAACACACAGCCTATCACACTGTCCTCACCTGGGCAGGTCAGCAAGCTGCCTCAATCAGGGGGTTCAGAACACACAGCCTGTCACACTGTCCTCACCTGGGCAGGTCAGCAAGCTGCCTCAATCAGGGGGTTCAGAACACACAGCCTGTCACACTGTCCTCACCTGGGCAGGTCAGCAAGCTGCCTCAATCAGGGGGTTCAGAACACACAGCCTGTCACACTGTCCTCACCTGGGCAGGTCAGCAAGCTGCCTCAATCAGGGGGTTCAGAACACACAGCCTGTCACACTGTCCTCACCTGGGCAGGTCAGCAAGCTGCCTCAATCAGGGGGTTCAGAACACACAGCCTGTCACACTGTCCTCACCTGGGCAGGTCAGCAAGCTGCCTCAATCAGGGGGTTCAGAACACACAGCCTGTCACACTGTCCTCACCTGGGCAGGTCAGCAAGCTGCCTCAATCAGGGGGTTCAGAACACACAGCCTGTCACACTGTCCTCACCTGGGCAGGTCAGCAAGCTGCCTCAATCAGGGGGTTCAGAACACACAGCCTGTCACACTGTCCTCACCTGGGCAGGTCAGCAAGCTGCCTCAATCAGGGGGTTCAGAACACACAGCCTGTCACACTGTCCTTTACCTGGGCAGGTCAGCAAGCTGCCTCAATCAGGGGGTTCAGAACACACAGCCTGTCACACTGTCCTCACCTGGGCAGGTCAGCAAGCTGCCTCAATCAGGGGGTTCAGAACACACAGCCTGTCACACTGTCCTCACCTGGGCAGGTCAGCAAGCTGCCTCAATCAGGGGGTTCAGAACACACAGCCTGTCACACTGTCCTCACCTGGGCAGGTCAGCAAGCTGCCTCAATCAGGGGGTTCAGAACACACAGCCTGTCACACTGTCCTCACCTGGGCAGGTCAGCAAGCTGCCTCAATCAGGGGGTTCAGAACACACAGCCTGTCACACTGTCCTCACCTGGGCAGGTCAGCAAGCTGCCTCAATCAGGGGGTTCAGAACACACAGCCTGTCACACTGTCCTCACCTGGGCAGGTCAGCAAGCTGCCTCAATCAGGGGGTTCAGAACACACAGCCTGTCACACTGTCCTCACCTGGGCAGGTCAGCAAGCTGCCTCAATCAGGGGGTTCAGAACACACAGCCTGTCACACTGTCCTCACCTGGGCAGGTCAGCAAGCTGCCTCAATCAGGGGGTTCAGAACACACAGCCTGTCACACTGTCCTCACCTGGGCAGGTCAGCAAGCTGCCTCAATCAGGGGGTTCAGAACACACAGCCTGTCACACTGTCCTCACCTGGGCAGGTCAGCAAGCTGCCTCAATCAGGGGGTTCAGAACACACAGCCTGTCACACTGTCCTCACCTGGGCAGGTCAGCAAGCTGCCTCAATCAGGGGGTTCAGAACACACAGCCTGTCACACTGTCCTCACCTGGGCAGGTCAGCAAGCTGCCTCAATCAGGGGGTTCAGAACACACAGCCTGTCACACTGTCCTCACCTGGGCAGGTCAGCAAGCTGCCTCAATCAGGGGGTTCAGAACACACAGCCTGTCACACTGTCCTCACCTGGGCAGGTCAGCAAGCTGCCTCAATCAGGGGGTTCAGAACACACAGCCTGTCACACTGTCCTCACCTGGGCAGGTCAGCAAGCTGCCTCAATCAGGGGGTTCAGAACACACAGCCTGTCACACTGTCCTCACCTGGGCAGGTCAGCAAGCTGCCTCAATCAGGGGGTTCAGAACACACAGCCTGTCACACTCTCCTCACCTGGGCAGGTCAGCAAGCTGCCTCAATCAGGGGGTTCAGAACACACAGCCTGTCACACTGTCCTCACCTGGGCAGGTCAGCAAGCTGCCTCAATCAGGGGGTTCAGAACACACAGCCTGTCACACTGTCCTCACCTGGGCAGGTCAGCAAGCTGCCTCAATCAGGTGGTTCAGAACACACAGCCTGTCACACTGTCCTCACCTGGGCAGGTCAGCAAGCTGCCTCAATCAGGGGGTTCAGAACACACAGCCTGTCACACTCTCCTCACCTGGGCAGGTCAGCAAGCTGCCTCAATCAGGGGGTTCAGAACACACAGCCTGTCACACTGTCCTCACCTGGGCAGGTCAGCAAGCTGCCTCAATCAGGGGGTTCAGAACACACAGCCTGTCACACTGTCCTCACCTGGGCAGGTCAGCAAGCTGCCTCAATCAGGGGGTTCAGAACACACAGCCTGTCACACTGTCCTCACCTGGGCAGGTCAGCAAGCTGCCTCAATCAGGGGGTTCAGAACACACAGCCTGTCACACTGTCCTCACCTGGGCAGGTCAGCAAGCTGCCTCAATCAGGGGGTTCAGAACACACAGCCTGTCACACTGTCCTCACCTGGGCAGGTCAGCAAGCTGCCTCAATCAGGGGGTTCAGAACACACAGCCTGTCACACTGTCCTCACCTGGGCAGGTCAGCAAGCTGCCTCAATCAGGGGGTTCAGAACACACAGCCTGTCACACTGTCCTCACCTGGGCAGGTCAGCAAGCTGCCTCAATCAGGGGGTTCAGAACACACAGCCTGTCACACTGTCCTCACCTGGGCAGGTCAGCAAGCTGCCTCAATCAGGGGGTTCAGAACACACAGCCTGTCACACTGTCCTCACCTGGGCAGGTCAGCAAGCTGCCTCAATCAGGGGGTTCAGAACACACAGCCTGTCACACTGTCCTCACCTGGGCAGGTCAGCAAGCTGCCTCAATCAGGGGGTTCAGAACACACAGCCTGTCACACTGTCCTCACCTGGGCAGGTCAGCAAGCTGCCTCAATCAGGGGGTTCAGAACACACAGCCTGTCACACTGTCCTCACCTGGGCAGGTCAGCAAGCTGCCTCAATCAGGGGGTTCAGAACACACAGCCTGTCACACTGTCCTCACCTGGGCAGGTCAGCAAGCTGCCTCAATCAGGGGGTTCAGAACACACAGCCTGTCACACTGTCCTCACCTGGGCAGGTCAGCAAGCTGCCTCAATCAGGGGGTTCAGAACACACAGCCTGTCACACTCTCCTCACCTGGGCAGGTCAGCAAGCTGCCTCAATCAGGGGGTTCAGAACACACAGCCTGTCACACTGTCCTCACCTGGGCAGGTCAGCAAGCTGCCTCAATCAGGGGGTTCAGAACACACAGCCTGTCACACTGTCCTCACCTGGGCAGGTCAGCAAGCTGCCTCAATCAGGGGGTTCAGAACACACAGCCTGTCACACTGTCCTCACCTGGGCAGGTCAGCAAGCTGCCTCAATCAGGGGGTTCAGAACACACAGCCTGTCACACTCTCCTCACCTGGGCAGGTCAGCAAGCTGCCTCAATCAGGGGGTTCAGAACACACAGCCTGTCACACTGTCCTCACCTGGGCAGGTCAGCAAGCTGCCTCAATCAGGGGGTTCAGAACACACAGCCTGTCACACTGTCCTCACCTGGGCAGGTCAGAAAGCTGCCTCAATCAGGGGGTTCAGAACACACAGCCTGTCACACTCTCCTCACCTGGACAGGATGGCATGTCACAGGTGCGTGACTCAGTGGCAGTGCAGGCGTAACCACATGACCTGGTCCTCTTCTGGTTCCCGTTCTTACAGGTTACACTGCATGGAGACCAGTTACTCCAGTCACCCTCTCCGTCTATATAGTCTGGAGAGGAGCGCGAGAGAGAGGAGTGCGAGAGAGAGGGGGGAGGAAGAGAGAGGGGGGAGGAAGAGAGAGAGATCAACATCAACAAAAAGTGTCGACTTTACAGTGAAACTTACGAGCCGTTTCCTAACAATGCAGTGAAAAAGTATGAAAATGAACAAATAAATGAAAAGAAAATAGTACCACAATAAATAACAAAAAAGAGGCTATATAGAAGTAGTACAGGTACAGAGTCAGTGTCCCGGGGTACGAGGTAGTAGTGAGTCGGTGTCCTGGGGTACGAGGTAGTAGTGAGTCAGTGTCCCGGGGTACGAGGTAGTAGTGAGTCGGTGTCCTGGGGTACGAGGTAGTAGTGAGTCGGTGTCCTGGGGTACGAGGTAGTAATGAGTCAGTGTCCTGGGGTACGAGGTAGTAGTGAGTCAGTGTCCCGGGGTACGAGGTAGTAGTGAGTCAGTGTCCTGGGGTACGAGGTAGTAATGAGTCAGTGTCCCGGGGTACGAGGTAGTAGTGAGTCAGTGTCCCGGGGTACGAGGTAGTAATGAGTCGGTGTCCTGGGGTACGAGGTAGTAATGAGTCAGTGTCCCGGGGTACGAGGTAGTAATGAGTCAGTGTCCTGGGGTACGAGGTAGTAATGAGTCGGTGTCCTGGGGTACGAGGTAGTAATGAGTCAGTGTCCCGGGGTACGAGGTAGTAATGAGTCAGTGTCCCGGGGTACGAGGTAGTAGTGAGTCGGTGTCCCGGGGTACGAGGTAGTAATGAGTCGGTGTACTGGGGTACGAGGTAGTAATGAGTCGGTGTCCTGGGGTACGAGGTAGTAATGAGTCAGTGTCCCGGGGTACGGGGTAGTAATGAGTCGGTGTACTGGGGTACGAGGTAGTAATGAGTCGGTGTCCTGGGGTACGAGGTAGTAATGAGTCGGTGTCCTGGGGTACGAGGTAGTAATGAGTCGGTGTCCTGGGGTACGAGGTAGTAATGAGTCGGTGTCCTGGGGTACGAGGTAGTAATGAGTCGGTGTCCTGGGGGTACGAGGTAGTAATGAGTCGGTGTCCTGGGGTACGAGGTAGTAATGAGTCGGTGTCCTGGGGTACGAGGTAGTAATGAGTCGGTGTCCTGGGGTACGAGGTAGTAATGAGTCGGTGTCCTGGGGTACGAGGTAGTAATGAGTCGGTGTACTGGGGTACGAGGTAGTAGTGAGTCGGTGTCCCGGGGTACGAGGTAGTAGTGAGTCGGTGTCCTGGGGTACGAGGTAGTAATGAGTCAGTGTCCCGGGGTACGAGGTAGTAGTGAGTCAGTGTCCTGGGGTACGAGGTAGTAGTGAGGCAGTGTACTGGGGTACGAGGTAGTAGTGAGTCAGTGTCCTGGGGTACGAGGTAGTAGTGAGTCAGTGTCCTGGGGTATGAGGTAGTAATGAGTCAGTGTCCTGGGGTACGAGGTAGTAGTAAGTCGGTGTACTGGGGTCATGGACGGAAGGGTCATGGAGGGAGTGTGGGGGGTCATGGAGGGGGTGGGGGTCATGGAGGGATTGTGAGGGGCCATGGAGAGGGGGTGGGGGGTCATGGAGGGGGTGGGGGTCATGGAGGGATTGTGAGGGGTCATGGAGGGGGTGGGGGTCATGGAGGGGGATGTGGTGTCATGGAGGGGGGTGTGGGAGGTCATGGATGGGGTGTGGGGGGTCATGGAGGGGGGGTGGGGGTCATGGATTGGGTGTGGGGTCATGGTGGGGGTGTGGGGGTCATGGATGGGGTGTGGGGGTCAAGGATGGGGTGTCGGGGTCAAGGATGGGGTCATGGATGGGGGTGTGGGGGTCATGGAGGGGGTGTGGGGGTCATGGTGGGGGGAGGGGGTCAAGGATGGGGTGTGGGGGTCATGGAGGGGGTGTGGGGGTCATGGATGGGGTGTGGGGGTCATGGATGGGGTGTGGGGGTCAAGGGGTGGGGGTCATGGATGGGTTGTGGGGTCATGGATGGGGTGTGGGGGTCATGGTGGGGGGGTCATGTTTGAGTGTGGGGTAATGGATGGGGTGTGGGAGGGGTCATGGATAGGGTGTGGGGGGTCATGGTGGGGGGGTGGGAGTCAAGGATGGGGTGTGGGTGTAATGGATTGGGTGTGGTGTCATGGATGGGTTGTGGGGGTCATGTCATGGGGGGGGTGTGGTCTTGGAGGGGGGGATAATAGTTCCCTTTGACTCTCAGACAAGCTTACACACTCACACTCACACACAGGGCAGAGTGAGGGTTTTCAGTGTTTACAAAAAACACACCAGGAAGCATTTGGCAAAAAAACAAACAATATAATCCAGGAAAGCTCTACTACAAACCGGGGAGGTTAACACACTTAAATAATTACAAATGAGGTGTAAAGTTTTTTTTTTTAAATGGTTTTGTTTTAGCATAAGACACATTCAAATGAGTCTGGGCTGGGGTTGGTTCAGTCTAGAGTTTTTCTTGAAGTGGGGGCTGAAATGCCAAGAAATCCTCTTTTACTTCCAATTATCATTCAAGGGATCAGTTTGATAATCATACCTGGAAACCTTTCCTCTGCCCGGGCTCAGGAGAATGTTTTTCACATGTGGGAGTTCTCTTACATGTGCACGGCAAATATGATTATCCACATGTGCACTGCAAATATAATTATCCACATGTGCACTGCAAATATAATTATCCACATGTGAATGTTTTTACGTGAAATTGCATAATCGACACGTTGAAAGTTTTTAACGTTGAAACCGCACATTTCAATTCACATGTTATTTTCCACACATGTGAAACGGTGTTGTAAACATGTGGACTCCAAATGTAAATACATTACATGTGAAATTTAAACTCAACATGTGAAAACAGTTATTTCATGTGTTTTTGTTGTTGTTATTGTTGTTGTTGTAAGGGCAGCTGTGAGATCACAGTCTATCTCCTGTTTCTGTAGTGAGACAGCTTGATGTAAAGGACACCCCCTGGACAGGACACTAGTCTATCTCCTGTTTCTGTAGTGAGACAGCTTGATGTAAAGGACACCCCCTGGACAGGACACTAGTCTATCTCCTGTTTCTGTAGTGAGACAGCTTGATGTACCAGGAGACCTCCTGGACAGGACACTAGTCTATCTCCTGTTTCTGTAGTGAGACAGCTTGATGTACCAGGACACCCCCTGGACAGGACACTAGTCTATCTCCTGTTTCTGTAGTGAGACAGCTTGATGTACCAGGACACCTCCTGGACAGGACACTAGTCTATCTCCTGTTTCTGTAGTGAGACAGCTTGATGTACCAGGAGACCCCCTGGACAGGACACTAGTCTATCTCCTGTTTCTGTAGTGAGACAGCTTGATGTACCAGGACACCTCCTGGACAGGACACTAGTCTATCTCCTGTTTCTGTAGTGAGACAGCTTGATGTACTAGGACACCCCCTGGACAGGACACTAGTCTATCTCCTGTTTCTGTAGTGAGACAGCTTGATGTACCAGGACACCTCCTGGACAGGACACTAGTCTATCTCCTGTTTCTGTAGTGAGACAGCTTGATGTACCAGGACACCTCCTGGACAGGACACTAGTCTATCTCCTGTTTCTGTAGTGAGACAGCTTGATGTACCAGGACACCTCCTGGACAGGACACTAGTCTATCTCCTGTTTCTGTAGTGAGACAGCTTGATGTACTAGGACACCCCCTGGACAGGACACTAGTCTATCTCCTGTTTCTGTAGTGAGACAGTTTGATATACCAGGACACCCCCAGGACAGGACACTAGTCTATCTCCTGTTTCTGTAGTGAGACAGCTTGATGTACCAGGACACCTCCTGGACAGGACACTAGTCTATCTCCTGTTTCTGTAGTGAGACAGCTTGATGTACCAGGACACCTCCTGGACAGGACACTAGTCTATCTCCTGTTTCTGTAGTGAGACAGCTTGATGTACCAGGACACCCCCTGGACAGGACACTAGTCTATCTCCTGTTTCTGTAGTGAGACAGCTTGATGTACCAGGGCACCTCCTGGACAGGACACTAGTCTATCTCCTGTTTCTGTAGTGAGACAGCTTGATGTACCAGGACACCTCCTGGACAGGACACTAGTCTATCTCCTGTTTCTGTAGTGAGACAGCTTGATGTACCAGGACACCCCCTGGACAGGACACTAGTCTATCTCCTGTTTCTGTAGTGAGACAGCTTGATGTACCAGGACACCCCCTGGACAGGACACTAGTCTATCTCCTGTTTCTGTAGTGAGACAGCTTGATGTACCAGGACACCCCCAGGACAGGACACTAGTCTATCTCCTGTTTCTGTAGTGAGACAGCTTGATGTACCAGGAGACCCCCTGGACAGGACACTAGTCTATCTCCTGTTTCTGTAGTGAGACAGCTTGATGTACCAGGACACCTCCTGGACAGGACACTAGTCTATCTCCTGTTTCTGTAGTGAGACAGCTTGATGTACCAGGACAGTCCAATAGGAGACAACTAGATAGTTGTCCATCCTCTGTGATTAAACATTGGATTTCAGTTTGAACAAGAACGTAACAGATGGATAAATTATATTTCTTGTCTCTCCATAACACCCACATTCCTCTGTAACCGTTGTTATGTTGGAGTCGGTGGACAGGCTGAGACACGGTTGAGGATGGTACGGCTTCGCGAGGAGGGCGAATTCTTCCACAGCAGATTTATCTACCTAGCGGGCCAGTTGAGAATGTTATGAGTGTTTGTTGTGTGGCAGCGCTAACAGAAGTGTTCTAAACACTAGGGAACAAGGTGTCATCTGGGACACAGCCCTGGTGTCGACCCGGTTCCTGTCTGGGGACGTTGACGCCAGGGGCGTTTAAACTGTGCGTACGTATACACATGTACACACACACAGTTCAGCTCCACGGACAAATCCAGCTCATGGAACTAAAGAATGTTAAAAGCTTCAATCACAGCCCAATCTGGCCTGAAAGGACTGGAACCAGTACACTGTAGTTATTATGGTGTCAGCTATCTGCTAACTACACTGTAGTTATTATGGTGTCAGCTATCTGCTAACTACACTGTAGTTATTATGGTGTCAACTATCTGCTAACTACACTGTAGTTATTATGGTGCCAGCTAACTACACTGTAGTTATTATGGTGTCAGCTAACTACACTGTAGTTATTATGGTGTCAACTATCTGCTAACTACACTGTAGTTATTATGGTGTCAGCTAACTACACTGTAGTTATTATGGTGTCAGCTAACTACACTGTAGTTATTATGGTGTCAACTATCTGCTAACTACACTGTAGTTATTATGGTGTCAGCTAACTACACTGTAGTTATTTTGGTGTCAACTATCTGCTAACTACACTGTAGTTATTATGGTGCCAGCTACCTGCTAACTACACTGTAGTTATTATGGTGCTAGCTAATTACACTGTAGTTATTATGGTGTCAGCTATCTGCTAACTACACTGTAGTTATTATGGTGCCAGCTAACTACACTGTAGTTATTATGGTGATAGCTAAATTACACTGTAGTTATTATGGTGTCAGCTGTCTGCTAACTACACTGTAGTTATTATGGTGCCAGCTATCTGCTAACTACACTGTAGTTATTATGGTGTCATCCATCTGCTAACTGCACTGTAGGTATTTTGGTGTCAGCTAACTACACTGTAGTTATTATGGTGTCAGCTATCTGCTAACTACACCATAGTTATTATGTTGTCAGCTCTCTGCTAACTACACTGTAGTTATTATGGTGTCAGCTATCTGCTAACTACACTGTAGTTATTATGGTGTCAGCTATCTGCTAACTACACTGTAGTTATTATGGTGTCAGCTATCTGCTAACTACACTGTAGTTATTATGGTGTCAGCTAACTACACTGTAGTTATTATGGTGCCAGCTATCTGTCTATGTGGCTAGGTCCCATCAGAACCAGACCTCTAGACTGTCTATGTAGCTAGGTCCCATCAGAACCAGACCTCTAGACTGTCTATGTAGCTAGGTCCCATCAGAACTAGAACCGTCAGTCCGCCTCACACACACACAACACTCACCATATTCAGTCTGAGCCTTGCTGGTGCCTCCTCCTCCTCCTCCTGTGCCTCCTCTCCTCTCCCAGTCCCCAAGTGGCTTTAGGAAGTTACTATCCTCTGTGTTACCAACACCTCCTTTACCTCCCCCTCGTTCTTCTCCTTCTCCCCTGTAGGGCGCCTGCTCCTCGGGCCTGCGGGGGTCGAGACCGAGGAGGAGGTGGAGGAGGTTTTCCACCAGTTTCTCCAGTTGGGAGCAGCCCATCCTGGTTTGTTCTCTTTCTTCAAGGCCTTTCTCAGGCTCTGCTGCCTCTAGACCGTCCACCACCTCTATGGTCACCTGGAGGAGAGAGAGAGAGAGAGAGAGAGAGGCTCAGGGTCAAAGGTCAGAGTCTGTCTGGAGAAACAACTGCCCTTATGTATTGGAGTTGCACTTCATCAAGCTGTCTGCATCGTTTCCCTTCTAATACTACATCAATGTCTGCATCGTTTCCTTCTAATACTACATCAATGTCTGCATCGTTCCTTCTAATACTACATCATGTTGCATCGTATCTTCTAATACTAGCATCAATGTCTGCATCGTTTCCTTCTAATACTACATCAATGTCTGCATCGTTTCCTTCTAATACTACATCAATGTCTGCATCGTTTCCTTCTATACTACATCAATGTCTGCATCGTTTTCCTTCTATACTACATTCAATGTCTGCATCGTTTCTTCTAATACTACAATCATAATGTCTGCATTCGTTTCCTTCTAATACTACAATCAATGTCCTCGTGCCCATCGTTTCCTTGTAATACTACATCATGTTCGCATCGTTTCCCTTCTAGATGACTACACTCAAATGTCTTGCCATCGATTTCCTTCTAATACTACATCAATGTCTGCATCGTTTCTTCTAATACTACATCACTGTCTGCATCGTTTCCTTCTAATACTACATCAATGTCTGCATCCGTTTCCTTCTAATACATATACATCAATGTCCTGCATCGTTTCCTTCTAATACTACATCAATTCGCATCGTTTCCTTCTAATAACTACAATCAATGCTGCAATCGTTCCTCCTTCTAATACTACATCAATGGTCTGCATCGTTTCCTTCTATACTACATCAATGTCTGCATCGTTTCCTTCTAATACTACATCAATGTCTTGCATCGTTTCCTTCTAATACTACAATCAAATGCGCTGCATCGTTTCCTTCTAGATACTACAATCAAGTCTGGTGCACATCGTTTCCTTCTAATACACAATCAATGTCTGGCAATCGTTTCCTTCTAATACTACAAAATGGACATTGTCTGCATCGTTTCCTTCTAATACTAACACATCAATGTCTGCATCGTTTCCTTCTAATACTACATCAATGTCTGCATCGTTTCCTTCTAATACTACATCAATGTCTGCATCGTTTCCTTCTAATACTACATCAATGTCTGCATCGTTTCCTTCTAATACTACATCAATGTCTGCATCGTTTCCTTCTAATACTACATCAATGTCTGCATCGTTTCCTTCTAATACTACATCAATGTCTGCATCGTTTCCTTCTAATACTACATCAATGTCTGCATCGTTTCCTTCTAATACTACATCAATGTCTGCATCGTTTCCTTCTAATACTACATCAATGTCTGCATCGTTTCCTTCTAATACTACATCAATGTCTGCATCGTTTCCTTCTAATACTACATCAATGTCTGCATCGTTTCCTTCTAATACTACATCAATGTCTGCATCGTTTCCTTCTAATACTACATCAATGTCTGCATCGTTTCCTTCTAATACTACATCAATGTCTGCATCGTTTCCTTCTAATACTACATCAATGTCTGCATCGTTTCCTTCTAATACTACATCAATGTCTGCATCGTTTCCTTCTAATACTACATCAATGTCTGCATCGTTTCCTTCTAATACTACATCAATGTCTGCATCGTTTCCTTCTAATACTACATCAATGTCTGCATCGTTTCCTTCTAATACTACATCAATGTCTGCATCGTTTCCTTCTAATACTACATCAATGTCTGCATCGTTTCCTTCTAATACTACATCAATGTCTGCATCGTTTCCTTCTAATACTACATCAATGTCTGCATCGTTTCCTTCTAATACTACATCAATGTCTGCATCGTTTCCTTCTAATACTACATCAATGTCTGCATCGTTTCCTTCTAATACTACATCAATGTCTGCATCGTTTCCTTCTAATACTACATCAATGTCTGCATCGTTTCCTTCTAATACTACATCAATGTCTGCATCGTTTCCTTCTAATACTACATCAATGTCTGCATCGTTTCCTTCTAATACTACATCAATGTCTGCATCGTTTCCTTCTAATACTACATCAATGTCTGCATCGTTTCCTTCTAATACTACATCAATGTCTGCATCGTTTCCTTCTAATACTACATCAATGTCTGCATCGTTTCCTTCTAATACTACATCAATGTCTGCATCGTTTCCTTCTAATACTACATCAATGTCTGCATCGTTTCCTTCTAATACTACATCAATGTCTGCATCGTTTCCTTCTAATACTACATCAATGTCTGCATCGTTTCCTTCTAATACTACATCAATGTCTGCATCGTTTCCTTCTAATACTACATCAATGTCTGCATCGTTTCCTTCTAATACTACATCAATGTCTGCATCGTTTCCTTCTAATACTACATCAATGTCTGCATCGTTTCCTTCTAATACTACATCAATGTCTGCATCGTTTCCTTCTAATACTACATCAATGTCTGCATCGTTTCCTTCTAATACTACATCAATGTCTGCATCGTTTCCTTCTAATACTACATCAATGTCTGCATCGTTTCCTTCTAATACTACATCAATGTCTGCATCGTTTCCTTCTAATACTACATCAATGTCTGCATCGTTTCCTTCTAATACTACATCAATGTCTGCATCGTTTCCTTCTAATACTACATCAATGTCTGCATCGTTTCCTTCTAATACTACATCAATGTCTGCATCGTTTCCTTCTAATACTACATCAATGTCTGCATCGTTTCCTTCTAATACTACATCAATGTCTGCATCGTTTCCTTCTAATACTACATCAATGTCTGCATCGTTTCCTTCTAATACTACATCAATGTCTGCATCGTCCTTCTAATACTTACATCAATGTCTGCATCGTTTCGCTCTAATACTACATCAATGTCTGCATCCGTTTCCTTCTAAGTACTACATCAATGTCTGCATCGTTTTCCTTCTATACTACAATCATGTCCTGCATCGTTTCCTTCTAATACTACATCAATGTCTGCATCGTTTCCCTTCAATACTACATCAATGTCTGCATCGTTCCTTCTAATACTACAATCAATGTCTGCATCGTTTCCTTCTAATACTACAATCAATGTCTGCATCGTTTCCTTCTAATACTACATCAATGTCTGCATCGTTTCCTTCTAATACTACATCAATGTCTGCATCGTTTCTTCTAATACTACATCAATGTCTGCATCGTTTCCTTCTAATACTACATCAATGTCTGCATCGTTTCCTTCTAATACTACATCAATGTCTGCATCGTTTCCTTCTAATACTACATCAATGTCTGCATCGTTTCCTTCTAATACTACATCAATGTCTGCATCGTTTCCTTCTAATACTACATCAATGTCTGCATCGTTTCCTTCTAATACTACATCAATGTCTGCAATCGTTTCCCTTCTAATACTACATCAATGTCTCATCGTTTCCTTCTAATACTACATCAATGTCTGCATCGTTTCCTTCTAATACTACATCAATGTCTGCATCGTTTCCTTCTAATACTACATCAATGTCTGCATCGTTTCCTTCTAATATGACATCATGTCTGCATCGTTTCCTTCTAATACTACATCAATGTCTGCATCGTTTCCTTCTAATACTACATCAATGTCTGCATCGTTTCCTTCTAATACTACATCAATGGTCTGCATCGTTTCCTCTAATACTACATCAATGGTCTGCATCGTTTCCTTCTAATACTACATCAATGTCTGCATCGTTTCCTTCTAATACTACATCAATGTCTGCATCGTTTCCTTTCTAATACTACATCAATGTCTGCATCGTTCCTTCTAATACTACATCAGTCTGCATCGTTTCCTTCTAATACTACTTCATTGCTGCATCGTTTCCTTCTAATACTACATCAATGTCTGCATCGTTTCCTTCTAATACTACATCAATGTCTGCATCGTTTCCTTCTAATACTACATCAATGTCTGGCATCGTTTCCTTCTAATACTACATCAATGTCTGCATCGTTTCCTTCTAATACTACATCAATGTCTGCATCGTTTCCCTTCTAATACTACATCAATGTCTGCCATCGTTCCCTTCTAAATACTACATCAATGTCTGCATCGTTTCTTCTAATACTACATCAATGTCGCATCGTTTCCTTCTAATACTACATCAATGTCTGCATCGTTTCCTTCTAATACTACATCAATGTCTGCATCGTTTCCTTCTAATACTACATCAAGTCTGCATCGTTTCCTTCTAATACTACATCAATGTCTGCATCGTTTCCTTCTAATACGTACATCAATGTCTGCATCGTTTCTTCTAATACTACATCAATGTCTGCATCGTTTCCTTCTAATACTACATCAATGTCTGCATCGTTTCCTTCTAATACTACATCAATGTCTGCATCGTTTCCTTCTAATACTACATCAATGTCTGCATCGTTTCTTCTAATACTACATCAATGTCTGCATCGTTCCTTCTAATACTACATCAATGTCTGCATCGTTTCCTTCTAATACTACATCAATGTCTGCATCGTTTCCTCTAATACTACATCAATGCTGAATTCGTTTCCTTCTAATACTACATCAATGTCTGCATCGTTTCCTTCTAATACTACATCAATGTCTGCATCGTTTCCTTCTAATACTACATCAATGTCTGCATCGTTTCCTTCTAATACTACATAATGTCTGCATCGTTTCTTCTAATACTACATCAATGTCTGCATCGTTTCCTTCTAATACTACATCAATGTCTGCATCGTTTCCTTCTAATACCTACATCAATGGTCTGCATCGTTTCCTTCTAATACTAATCAATGTCTGCATCGTTTCCTTCTAATACTACATCAATGTCCTGCATCGTTTCCTTCTAATACTACATCAATGTCTGCATCGTTTCCTTTCTAATACTAATCATGTCTGCATCGTTCCTTCTAATACTACCTCAATGTCTGCATTCCTTCTAATACTACATCAATGTCTGCATCGTTTCCTTCTAATACTACATCAATGTCTGCATCGTTTCCTTCTAATACTACATCAATGTCTGCCATCGTTTCCTTCTAATACTACATCAATGTCTGCATCGTTTCCTTCTAATACTACATCAATGTCTGCATCGTTTCCTTCTAATACTACATCAATGTCTGCATCGTTTCCTTCTAATACTACATCAATGTCTGCATCGTTTCCTTCTAATACTACATCAATGTCTGCATCGTTTCCTTCTAATACTACATCAATGTCTGCATCGTTTCCTTCTAATACTACATCAATGTCTGCATCGTTTCCTTCTAATACTACATCAATGTCTGCATCGTTTCCTTCTAATACTACATCAATGTCTGCATCGTTTCCTTCTAATACTACATCAATGTCTGCATCGTTTTCCTTCTAATACTACATCAATGTCTGCATCGTTTTCCTTCTAATACTACATCAATGTCTGCATCGTTTCCTTCTAATACTACATCAATGTCTGCATCGTTTCCTTCTAATACTACATCAATGTCTGCATCGTTTCCTTCTAATACTACATCAATGTCTGCATCGTTTCCTTCTAATACTACATCAATGTCTGCATCGTTTCCTTCTAATACTACATCAATGTCTGCATCGTTTCCTTCTAATACTACATCAATGTCTGATCGTTTCCCTTCTAATACTACATCAATGTCTGCATCGTTTCCTTCTAATACTACATCAATGTCTGCATCGTTTCCTTCTAATACTACTCAATGTCGCATCGTTTCCTTCTAATACACATCAATGTCTGCATCGTTTCCGTCTAATACTACATCAATGTCTGCATCGTTTCCTTCTAATACTACATCAATGTCTGCAGTCGTTTTCCTTCTAATACTACATCAATGTCTGCATCGTTTCCTTCTAAATACTACATCAATGTCTGCAATCGTTTCCTTCTATACTACATCAATGTCTGCATCGTTTGCTTCTAATACTACATCAATGTCTGCATCGTTTCCTTCTAATACTACATCAATGTCTGCATCGTTTTCCCTTCTAATACTACATCAATGTCTGCATCGTTCCTTTGCTAATGACTATCTATGTCTTGCATCGTTTCCTTCTAATACTACATCAATGTCTGCATCGTTTCCTTCTAATACTACATCAATGTCTGCATCGTTTCCTTCTAATACTACATCAATGTCTGCATCGTTTCCTTCTAATACTACATCAATGTCTGCATCGTTTCCTTCTAATACTACATCACTGTCTGCATCGTTCCTTCTAATACTACATCAATGTCTGCATCGTTTCCTTCTAATACTACATCAATGTCTGCATCGTTTTCCTCTAATACTACATCAATGTCTGCATCGTTTCCTTCTAATACTACATCAATGTCTGCATCGTTTCCTTCTAATACTACATCAATGTCTGCATCGTTTCCTTCTAATACTACATCAATGTCTGCATCGTTTCCTTCTAATACTACATCAATGTCTGCATCGTTTCCTTCTAATACTACATCAATGTCTGCATCGTTTCCTTCTAATACTACATCAATGTCTGCATCGTTTCCTTCTAATACTACATCAATGTCTGCATCGTTTCCTTCTAATACTACATCAATGTCTGCATCGTTTCCTTCTAATACTACATCAATGTCTGCATCGTTTCCTTCTAATACTACATCAATGTCTGCATCGTTTCCTTCTAATACTACATCAATGTCTGCATCGTTTCCTTCTAATACTACATCAATGTCTGCATCGTTTGCTTCTAATACTACATCAATGTCTGCATCGTTTCCTTCTAATACTACATCAATGTCTGCATCGTTTCCTTCTAATACTACATCAATGTCTGCATCGTTTCCTTCTAATACTACATCAATGTCTGCATCGTTTCCTTCTAATACTACATCAATGTCTGCATCGTTTCCTTCTAATACTACATCAATGTCTGCATCGTTTCCTTCTAATACTACATCAATGTCTGCATCGTTTCCTTCTAATACTACATTCAATGTCTGCATCGTTTCCTTCTAATACTACATCAATGTCTGCATCGTTTCCTTCTAATACTACATCAATGTCTGCATCGTTTCCTTCTAATACTACATTCTAGATATTTCTGACACAAAATAGCAGTTGCTCTGATCTAACGATCACCCCTGAGCAGTCCCACTGAGCCCGTCTGGGTAGCAGCAGTCGAATTTAATGTGGTTAATTGGTTCAATCGCTCCTTCTCCCCAGACCTGCACCCTCTCTTCCTGCATCTTGAGATACCTATACCCTTCTCGTCTACTCCTATACCCTGAACCCCGTCTGTCTTATTGTTGACTCTTCTCCTTGTCTCCTCCTATACCCTGAATCCCGTCTGTCTTATTGTTGACTATTCTCCTCGTCTCCTCCTATACCCTGAACCCCCCCTGTCTTAATGTTGACTCTTCTCCTCCTATACCCTGAACCCTCTGTCTTATTGTTGACTCTTCTCCTCCTATACCCTGAACCCCCTCTGTCTTAATGTTGACTCTTCTCCTCGTCTCCTCCAATACCCTGAACACTCTGTCTTAATGTTGACTCTTCTCCTCATCTCCTCCTATACCCTGAACCCACTCTGTCTTAATGTTGGCTCTTCTCCTCGTCTCCTCCTATACCCTGAACCCTGTCTTATTGTTGACTCTTCTCCTCCTATACCCTGAACCCACTCTGTCTTAATGTTGGCTCTTCTCCTCGTCTCCTCCTATACCCTGAACCCTGTCTTATTGTTGACTCTTCTCCTCCTTTACCCTGAACCCTGTCTTAATGTTGACACTTCTCCTCGTTTCCTCCTATACCCTGAACCCCCTCTGTCTTAATGTTGACTCTTCTCCTCGTAAACTCCTATACCCTGAACCCTGTCTTAATGTTGACTCGTCTCCTCCTATACCCTGAACCCCCTCTGTCTTAATGTTGGCTCTTCTCCTTGTCTCCTCCTATACCCTGAACCCCCTCTGTCTTATTGTTGACTCTTCTCCTCGTCTCCTCCTATACCCTGAACCCTGTCTTATTGTTGACCCTTCTCCTCATCTCCTCCTATACCCTGAACCCCTTCTGTCTTATTGTTGACTCTTCTCCTCTGTCTTAATGTTGACTCTTCTCCTCGTCTCCTCCTATACCCTGAACCCCCTATGTCTTATTGTTGACTCTTCTCCTCGTCTCCTCCTATACCCTGAACCCTGTCTTATTGTTGACTCTTCTAATCGTCTCCTCCTATACCCTGAACCCTGTCTTATTGTTGACTCCTCTCCTCATCTCCTCCTATACCCTGAACCCCCTCTGTCTTAATGTTGGCTCTTCTCCTCGTCTCCTCCTTTACCCTGAACCCTGTCTTATTGTTGACTCTTCTCCTCGTCTCCTCCTATACCCTGAACCCTGTCTTATTGTTGACTCCTCTCCTCATCTCCTCCTATACCCTGAACCCCCTCTGTCTTAATGTTGGCTCTTCTCCTCGTCTCCTCCTTTACCCTGAACCCTGTCTTATTGTTGACTCTTCTCGTCTCCGCCTATACCCTGAACCCCCTCTGTCTTATTGTTGACTCCTCTCCTCGTCTCCTCCTATACCCTGAACCCCCTCTGTCTTATTGTTGACTCTTCTCGTCTCCTCATATACCCTGAACCCTGTCTTATTGTTGACTCTTCTCCTCGTCTCCTCCTATACCCTGAACCCTGTCTTATTGTTGACTCCTCTCCTCATCTCCTTCTATACCCTGAACCCCCTCTGTCTTAATGTTGGCTCTTCTCCTCCTTTACTCTGAACCCTGTCTTATTGTTGACTCTTCTCCTCGTCTCCGCCTATACCCTGAACCCCCTCTGTCTTAATGTTGACTCTTCTCCTCGTCTCCTCCTATACCCTGAACCCCCCTCTGTCTTAATGTTGACTCTTCTCCTCGTCTCCTCCTATACCCTGAACCCCCTCTGTCTTAATGTTGACTCTTCTCCTCGTCTCCTCCTATACCCTGAACCCTGTCTTAATGTTGACTCGTCTCCTCCTATACCCTGAACCCCCTCTGTCTTATTGTTGACTCTTCTCCTCGTCTCCTCCTATACCCTGAACCCTGTCTTATTGTTGACTCTTCTCCTCATCTCCTCCTATACCCTGAATCCCCTATGTCTTATTGTTGACTCTTCTCCTCGTCTCCTCCTATACCCTGAACCCTGTCTTATTGTTGACTCTTCTCCTCGTCTCCTCCTATACCCTGAACCCTGTCTTATTGTTGACTCCTCTCCTCATCTCCTCCTATACCCTGAACCCCCTCTGTCTTAATGTTGGCTCTTCTCCTCGTCTCCTCCTTTACCCTGAACCCTGTCTTACTGTTGACTCTTCTCCTCGTCTCCTCCTATACCCTGAACCCTGTCTTATTGTTGACTCTTCTCCTCGTCTCCTCCTATACCCTGAACCCTGCCTTATTGTTGGCTCTTCTCCTCGTCTCCTCCTTTACCCTGAACCCTGTCTTATTGTTGACTCTTCTCGTCTCCGCCTATACCCTGAACCCCCTCTCTCTTATTGTTGACTCCTCTCCTCGTCTCCTCCTATACCCTGAACCCCCTCTGTCTTATTGTTGACTCTTCTCCTCGTCTCCTCCTATACCCTGAACCCTGTCTTATTGTTGACTCTTCTCCTCGTCTCCTCCTATACCCTGAACCCTGTCTTATTGTTGACTCCTCTCCTCATCTCCTCCTATACCCTGAACCCCCTCTGTCTTAATGTTGGCTCTTCTCCTCGTCTCCTCCTTTACTCTGAACCCTGTCTTATTGTTGACTCTTCTCCTCGTCTCCGCCTATACCCTGAACCCCCTCTGTCTTAATGTTGACTCTTCTCCTCGTCTCCTCCTATACCCTGAACCCCCTCTGTCTTAATGTTGACTCTTCTCCTCGTCTCCTCCTATACCCTGAACCCTGTCTTAATGTTGACTCGTCTCCTCCTATACCCTGAACCCCCTCTGTCTTATTGTTGACTCTTCTCCTCATCTCCTCCTATACCCTGAACCCCCTCTGTCTTATTGTTGACTCTTCTCCTCATCTCCTCCTATACCCTGAACCCCTTCTGTCTTATTGTTGACTCTTCTCCTCCTATACCCTGAATCCCCTCTGTCTTAATGTTGACTCTTCTCCTCGTCTCCTCCTATACCCTGAACCCCCTATGTCTTATTGTTGACTCTTCTCCTCGTCTCCTCCTATACCCTGAAACCTGTCTTATTGTTGACTCTTTTCCTCGTCTCCTCCTATACCCTGAACCCTGTCTTATTGTTGACTCCTCTCCTCATCTCCTCCTATACCCTGAACCCCCTCTGTCTTAATGTTGGCTCTTCTCCTCGTCTCCTCCTATACCCTGAACCCTGTCTTATTGTTGACTCTTCTCCTCGTCTCCTCCTATACCCTGAACCCCTTCTGTCTTATTGTTGACTCTTCTCCTCCTATACCCTGAATCCCCTCTGTCTTAATGTTGACTCTTCTCCTCGTCTCCTCCTATACCCTGAACCCCCTATGTCTTATTGTTGACTCTTCTCCTCGTCTCCTCCTATACCCTGAACCCTGTCTTATTGTTGACTCTTCTCCTCGTCTCCTCCTATACTCCGAACCCTGTCTTATTGTTGACTCCTCTCCTCATCTCCTCCTATACCCTGAACTTCCTCTGTCTTAATGTTGGCTCTTCTCCTCATCTCCTCCTATACCCTGAACCCTGTCTTATTGTTGACTCTTCTCCTCGTCTCCTCCTATACCCTGAACCCTGTCTTAATGTTGACTCGTCTCCTCCTATATCCTGAACCCCCTCTGTCTTAATGTTGACTCTTCTCCTCGTCTCCTCCTATACCCTGAACCCTGTCTTATTGTTGACTCCTCTCCTCATCTCCTCCTATACCCTGAACCCCCTCTGTCTTAATGTTGGCTCTTCTCCTCGTCTCCTCCTTTACCCTGAACCCTGTCTTATTGTTGACTCTTCTCCTCGTCTCCTCCTATACCCTGAACCCTGTCTTATTGTTGACTCCTCTCCTCATCTCCTCCTATACCCTGAACCCCCTCTGTCTTAATGTTGGCTCTTCTCCTCGTCTCCTCCTTTACCCTGAACCCTGTCTTATTGTTGACTCTTCTCCTCGTCTCCTCCTATACCCTGAACCCTGTCTTATTGTTGACTCCTCTCCTCATCTCCTCCTATACCCTGAACCCCCTCTGTCTTAATGTTGGCTCTTCTCCTCGTCTCCTCCTTTACTCTGAACCCTGTCTTATTGTTGACTCTTCTCCTCGTCTCCGCCTATACCCTGAACCCCCTCTGTCTTAATGTTGACTCTTCTCCTCGTCTCCTCCTATACCCTGAACCCCCTCTGTCTTAATGTTGACTCTTCTCCTCGTCTCCTCCTATACCCTGAACCCCCTCTGTCTTAATGTTGACTCTTCTCCTCGTCTCCTCCTATACCCTGAACCCCCCTCTGTCTTAATGTTGACTCTTCTCCTCGTCTCCTCCTATACCCTGAACCCTGTCTTAATGTTGACTCGTCTCCTCCTATACCCTGAACCCCCTCTGTCTTATTGTTGACTCTTCTCCTCGTCTCCTCCTATACCCTGAACCCTGTCTTATTGTTGACTCTTCTCCTCATCTCCTCCTATACCCTGAACCTCCTCTTTCTTAATGTTGGCTCTTCTCCTCATCTCCTCCTATACCCTGAACCCTGTCTTATTGTTGACTCTTCTCCTCGTCTCCTCCTATACCCTGAACCCTGTCTTAATGTTGACTCGTCTCCTCCTATATCCTGAACCCCCTCTGTCTTAATGTTGGCTCTTCTCCTCGTCTCCTCCTTTACCCTGAACCCTGTCTTATTGTTGACTCTTCTCCTCGTCTCCTCCTATACCCTGAACCCTGTCTTATTGTTGACTCCTCTCCTCATCTCCTCCTATACCCTGAACCCCCTCTGTCTTAATGTTGGCTCTTCTCCTCGTCTCCTCCTTTACCCTGAACCCTGTCTTATTGTTGACTCTTCTCCTCGTCTCCTCCTATACCCTGAACCCTGTCTTATTGTTGACTCCTCTCCTCATCTCCTCCTATACCCTGAACCCCCTCTGTCTTAATGTTGGCTCTTCTCCTCGTCTCCTCCTTTACTCTGAACCCTGTCTTATTGTTGACTCTTCTCCTCGTCTCCGCCTATACCCTGAACCCCCTCTGTCTTAATGTTGACTCTTCTCCTCGTCTCCTCCTATACCCTGAACCCCCTCTGTCTTAATGTTGACTCTTCTCCTCGTCTCCTCCTATACCCTGAACCCCCTCTGTCTTAATGTTGACTCTTCTCCTCGTCTCCTCCTATACCCTGAACCCCCTCTGTCTTAATGTTGACTCTTCTCCTCGTCTCCTCCTATACCCTGAACCCTGTCTTAATGTTGACTCGTCTCCTCCTATACCCTGAACCCCCTCTGTCTTATTGTTGACTCTTCTCGTCTCCTCCTATACCCTGAACCCTGTCTTATTGTTGACTCTTCTCCTCATCTCCTCCTATACCCTGAACCCCCTATGTCTTATTGTTGACTCTTCTCCTCGTCTCCTCCTATACCCTGAACCCTGTCTTATTGTTGACTCTTCTCCTCGTCTCCTCCTATACCCTGAACCCTGTCTTATTGTTGACTCCTCTCCTCATCTCCTCCTATACCATGAACCCCCTCTGTCTTAATGTTGGCTCTTCTCCTCGTCTCCTCCTTTACCCTGAACCCTGTCTTATTGTTGACTCTTCTCCTCGTCTCCTCCTATACCCTGAACCCTGTCTTATTGTTGACTCTCATCCTCGTCTCCTCCTATACCCTGAACCCTGTCTTATTGTTGACTCCTCTCCTCATCTCCTCCTATACCCTGAACCCCCTCTGTCTTAATGTTGGCTCTTCTCCTCGTCTCCTCCTTTACCCTGAACCCTGTCTTATTGTTGACTCTTCTCGTCTCCGCCTATACCCTGAACCCCCTCTGTCTTAATGTTGACTCTTCTCCTCGTCTCCTCCTATACCCTGAACCCCCTCTGTCTTAATGTTGACTCTTCTCCTCGTCTCCTCCTATACCCTGAACCCCCTCTGTCTTAATGTTGACTCTTCTCCTCGTCTCCTCCTATACCCTGAACCCTGTCTTAATGTTGACTCGTCTCCTCCTATACCCTGAACCCCCTCTGTCTTATTGTTGACTCTTCTCCTCGTCTCCTCCTATACCCTGAACCCTGTCTTATTGTTGACTCTTCTCCTCATCTCCTCCTATACCCTGAACCTCCTCTGTCTTAATGTTGGCTCTTCTCCTCATCTCCTCCTATACCCTGAACCCTGTCTTATTGTTGACTCTTCTCCTCGTCTCCTCCTATACCCTGAACCCTGTCTTAATGTTGACTCGTCTCCTCCTATATCCTGAACCCCCTCTGTCTTAATGTTGGCTCTTCTCCTCGTCTCCTCCTTTACCCTGAACCCTGTCTTATTGTTGACTCTTCTCCTCGTCTCCTCCTATACCCTGAACCCTGTCTTATTGTTGACTCCTCTCCTCATCTCCTCCTATACCCTGAACCCCCTCTGTCTTAATGTTGGCTCTTCTCCTCGTCTCCTCCTTTACCCTGAACCCTGTCTTATTGTTGACTCTTCTCCTCGTCTCCTCCTATACCCTGAACCCTGTCTTATTGTTGACTCCTCTCCTCATCTCCTCCTATACCCTGAACCCCCTCTGTCTTAATGTTGGCTCTTCTCCTCGTCTCCTCCTTTACTCTGAACCCTGTCTTATTGTTGACTCTTCTCCTCGTCTCCGCCTATACCCTGAACCCCCTCTGTCTTAATGTTGACTCTTCTCCTCGTCTCCTCCTATACCCTGAACCCCCTCTGTCTTAATGTTGACTCTTCTCCTCGTCTCCTCCTATACCCTGAACCCCCTCTGTCTTAATGTTGACTCTTCTCCTCGTCTCCTCCTATACCCTGAACCCCCTCTGTCTTAATGTTGACTCTTCTCCTCGTCTCCTCCTATACCCTGAACCCTGTCTTAATGTTGACTCGTCTCCTCCTATACCCTGAACCCCCTCTGTCTTATTGTTGACTCTTCTCGTCTCCTCCTATACCTGAACCCTGTCTTATTGTTGACTCTTCTCCTCATCTCCTCCTATACCCTGAACCCCCTATGTCTTATTGTTGACTCTTCTCCTCGTCTCCTCCTATACCCTGAACCCTGTCTTATTGTTGACTCTTCTCCTCGTCTCCTCCTATACCCTGAACCCTGTCTTATTGTTGACTCCTCTCCTCATCTCCTCCTATACCATGAACCCCCTCTGTCTTAATGTTGGCTCTTCTCCTCGTCTCCTCCTTTACCCTGAACCCTGTCTTATTGTTGACTCTTCTCCTCGTCTCCTCCTATACCCTGAACCCTGTCTTATTGTTGACTCTCATCCTCGTCTCCTCCTATACCCTGAACCCTGTCTTATTGTTGACTCCTCTCCTCATCTCCTCCTATACCCTGAACCCCCTCTGTCTTAATGTTGGCTCTTCTCCTCGTCTCCTCCTTTACCCTGAACCCTGTCTTATTGTTGACTCTTCTCGTCTCCGCCTATACCCTGAACCCCCTCTGTCTTATTGTTGACTCCTCTCCTCGTCTCCTCCTATACCCTGAACCCCCTCTGTCTTATTGTTGACTCTTCTCCTCATCTCCTCCTATACCCTGAACCCTGTCTTAATGTTGACTCTTCTCCTCGTTTCCTCCTATACCCTGAACCCCCTCTGTCTTAATGTTGACTCTTCTCCTTGTCTCCTCCTATACCCTGAACCCTGTCTTATTGTTGACTCTTCTCCTTGTCTCCTCCTATACCCTGAACCCCCTCTGTCTTATTGTTGACTCTTCTCCTCGTCTCCTCCTATACCCTGAACCCTGTCTTATTGTTGACTCTTGTCCTCGTCTCCTCCTATACCCTGAACCCTGTCTTATTGTTGACTCTTCTCCTCGTCTCCTCCTATACCCTGAACCCCCTCTGTCTTATTGTTGACTCTTCTCCTCCTAGACAAAGACAGAGAGAGACAGAGGGAGAGAGAGAGAGAGAGAGAGAGAGAGAAGTGGGGAGATGGAAAGACAGAGACAGACAGAGAGAGAGAGACAGGCAGAGATAGAGAGACAGAGACAGAGACAGAGAGAGAGAGACAGAGAGAGAGAGACCGAGAGGGAGAGACAGAGAGAGAGACAGAGAGACAGGCAGAGACAGAGAGACAGAGACAGAGAGAGAGAGAAGTGGGGAGATGGAAAGACAGAGAGAGAGAGAGAGAGAGACAGAGAGAGAGGGGGGGGACAGAGAAAGGGGGTAGTGATGTGCACCAGTGTATTCTGCCTCTTCCTGTTTGGTCTTCCTGCTCAGTGTGCTTGGGCAGCCATGTGGTCACACACACACACACACACACACACACACACACACACACACAATGTTCTTCGTGGGGACCTAAAATGTATTTCCATTCAAAATCCTATTTTCTCTAAACCTAAACCTTACCATAACACTAACCCTAACCCTTACCTTAACACTAACCCTAACCCTTACCTTAACACTAACCCTAACCCTTACCTTAACACTAACCCTAACCCTTACCTTAACACTAACCCTAACCCTTACCTTAACACTAACCCTAACCCTTACCTTAACACTAACCCTTACCATAACACTAACCCTAACCCTTACCTTAACACTAACCCTTACCATAACACTAACCCTAACCCTTACCTTAACACTAACCTTGACCGGTAACCCTAACCCTTACCATAACACTAACCCTAACCCGTACCATAACACTAACCTTGACCGGTAACCCTAAACCTTACCATAACACTAACCCTGACCCCTAACCCTTACCATAACACTAACCCTAACCCTTACCATAACACTAACCCTGACCCCTAACCCTTACCATAACACTAACCCTAACCCGTACCATAACACTAACCTTGACCGGTAACCCTAAACCTTACCATAACACTAACCCTGACCCCTAACCCTTACCATAACACTAACCCTAACCCGTACCATAACACTATCCTTGACCGGTAACCCTAAACCTAACCATAACCCTATACCCTAACCTTACCCTAAACCCTAACCTTACCCTAACACTATACCCTAACCCTATACCCTATACGCTAACCCTATACCCTATACCCTAACCCTATACCCTAACCACTTACCTTAATTGTAACCCGAACCATAATTGTAACTGTACCCTAATTCTAATCCCTAAGATTAAATTGGACTTTTTCCTCACGGGGAACCTGGGAAATGTCCCGACGAGGGAGAATATTCCTTGTTTTACTGTCCTTGTGAGGACTTTTGTGGCTTTTTAGGTCCCATACGGATAGAAGAACCAACCAACTCCCTTTATTCATCTGTCTGTGTCTCAGTATTACCTGTATGTTGGGGTTCTGTCTGTTTATATCAGCCTTGGAGAGGTCAGGGAAGTTGCTGAGGTCCAGGAGGAAGGCCCCCGGCCCGTCTTTCTGCAGGCTGCCTCCGGTAGCCTGACTCTGGGCCCAAGGGAGGGCAGCAGGCCTCTGGGCTGACCGGTGCTCTGGTCCTCTCCGCTCCCCTGGGCCCTGGTGGGCTGATGAACTGCTCTCTTCTCTGACATTATTCTATATAGAAAGAAGACGGGGAGGGAGAGAGTAGGGGGGGAGCGAGAGAGAACGAGAGAGAGAGAGAGAGGAGGGGAGCAAGAGAGTGAGTGAGTGGGTGGGTGTAAGGGGGGAGTGAGGGGGAGAGAGAGAGGAGGGGAGCAAGAGAGGGAGAGTGAGTGAGTGAGGGAGAGAGGGGGGGGTGAGGGGGGAGAGAGAGGAAGTGAGAGAGAACGAGAGGGGGAGAGAGAGAGAGGAGGGGAGCAAGAAAGAGAGGGAGAGTGAGTGAGTGAGTGAGTGAGTGAGTGAGTGATGAGTGAGTGAGTGAGTGAGAGAGGGGGGAGAGAGAGGGAGAGAGGGGGGGAGCGAGAGAGAGATATTCCTTTAGATTACTTGATCATAAGGATGTATATTTCCTTCATGACCCCCAAACAGAGGATCCAATCTAACCATAAACTATCTGAAAATGATTATCATGCTACGAAGAAAAGAACACACAAGTCACAGCCAGTCAACTGCAAGTCATCTGGACAAAGTTCAGTTCACTCAACTACGTCAATTACCTGAAGACAAAGCAAGTGTACGTGAACAATATTTTGTTGTTGTTCACCTGTATTTAACCAGGTAGGCTAGTTGAGAACACCTTTATTTAACCAGGTAGGCTAGTTGAGAACACCTTTATTTAACCAGGTAGGCTAGTTGATAACAAGTTCTCATTTACAACTGCGACCTGGCCAAGATAAAGCAAAGCAGAGCGACAACAACAACAACACAGAGTTCCACATAAACCAACGTACAGTCAAAAACACAATAGAAAAATCTATATACAGTGTGTGCAAATGTAGTGAAATTGGGGAGATAAGGACAACCACTGTGTCAGGGTGAAAGACAACATATGCAGTCAATTTGACCTTCCTTAAACCAACAGAAAGAGAACCATTTCTTATGGCTCAGGTCTCCTGTTATTTCTGTGCCAGTTTGAGGGATGGGGAGGGTCAGTCTCTTCCTGTACAGCTGCCCCCCATAGAGACCTAGCTGACCTGACCCCCATAAAGAAACACTTAGCTACATTAGATTGATATTTCAGGATGACAGGGAAACATGGTTTACATGGACATGACAGAGGGCAGAGGGTTCAACCAGTCTAAACCAGCTGTCCCAGTCTAAACCAGCTGTCCCAGTCCAAACCAGCTGACCCAGTCTAAACCAGCTGACCCAGTCGAAACCAGTTGTCCCAGTCCAAACCAGCTGACCCAGTCTAAACCAGCTGTCCCAGTCCAAACCAGCTGACCCAGTCTAAACCAGCTGTCCCAGTCCAAACCAGCTGACCCAGTCTAAACCAGCTGACCCAGTCTAAACCAGCTGACCCAGTCTAAACCAGCTGACCCAGTCCAAGCCAGCTGACCCAGTCTCACACTAGAGGGCAGAGGGTTCAACCAGTCTAAACCAGCTGACCCAGTCTAAACCAGCTGACTCAGTCTAAACCAGCTGACCCAGTCCAAACCAGCTGTCCCAGTCTAAACCAGCTGACCCAGTCCAAACCAGCTGCCCCAGTCCAAACCAGCTGACCCAGTCTAAACCAGCTGACCCAGTCTAAACCAGCTGACCCAGTCCAAACCAGCTGTCCCGGTCCAAACCAGCTGAACCAGTTTGACACTAGCCGTGTCCCAGGTCTGTTCATGGCCCAACTTCTATGACCATCTTAATTGGTATGAAAATGACCACAGGAGCTGGCAAGACAGCACAAATAGATCTGGTTTCACGTCAGGGTTTTCCTGTTCCAAACCACAACTGTCCTTTAACCATACACCAGACATAACTCTATATCCTGGTACCACAACTGTCCTTTAACCATACACCAGACATAACTCTATATCCTGGTACCACAACTGTCCTTTAACCATACACCAGACATAACTCTATATCCTGGTACCACAACAGACATGTGCAAACATTGTCACAATTTTGCCTCTTTTGGGTGGACAGAAAACCACTCCTAGAGTCCTCTGTCTGACAGAAACACAGGCACACAAGGAAGCTGCTCAGAACTCTGGGACAAAATGGGCTCTGTAGGGGCCCTAAAGGAAGTTGCTCAGAACTCTGGGACAAAATGGGCTCTGTAGGGGCCCTAAAGGAAGCTGCTCAGAACTCTGGGACAAAATGGGCTCTGTAGGGGCCCTAAAGGAAGCTGCTCAGAACTCTGGGACAAAATGGGCTCTGTAGGGGCCCTAAAGGAAGCTGCTCAGAACTCTGGGACAAAATGGGCTCTGTAGGGGCCCTAAAGGAAGCTGCTCAGAACTCTGGGACAAAATGGGCTCTGTAGGGGCCCTAAAGGAAGTTGCTCAGAACTCTGGGACAAAATGGGCTCTGTAGGGGCCCTAAAGGAAGCTGCTCAGAACTCTGGGACAAAATGGGCTCTGTAGGGGCCCTAAAGGAAGCTGCTCAGAACTCTGGGACAAAATGGGCTCTGTAGGGGCCCTAAAGGAAGTTGCTCAGAACTCTGGGACAAAATGGGCTCTGTAGGGGCCCTAAAGGAAGCTGCTCAGAACTCTGGGACAAAATGGGCTCTGTAGGGGCCCTAAAGGAAGCTGCTCAGAACTCTGGGACAAAATGGGCTCTGTAGGGGCACGCAAGGAAGCTGCTCAGAACTCTGGGACAAAATGGGCTCTGTAGGGGCCCTAAAGGAAGTTGCTCAGAACTCTGGGACAAAATGGGCTCTGTAGGGGCCCTAAAGGAAGTTGCTCAGAACTCTGGGACAAAATGGGCTCTGTAGGGGCCCTAAAGGAAGTTGCTCAGAACTCTGGGACAAAATGGGCTCTGTAGGGGCCCTAAAGGAAGCTGCTCAGAACTCTGGGACAAAATGGGCTCTGTAGGGGCCCTAAAGGAAGCTGCTCAGAACTCTGGGACAAAATGGGCTCTGTAGGGGCCCTAAAGGAAGCTGCTCAGAACTCTGGGACAAAATGGGCTCTGTAGGGGCCCTAAAGGAAGTTGCTCAGAACTCTGGGACAAAATGGGCTCTGTAGGGGCCCTAAAGGAAGCTGCTCAGAACTCTGGGACAAAATGGGCTCTGTAGGGGCCCTAAAGGAAGTTGCTCAGAACTCTGGGACAAAATGGGCTCTGTAGGGGCCCTAAAGGAAGCTGCTCAGAACTCTGGGACAAAATGGGCTCTGTAGGGGCCCTAAAGGAAGTTGCTCAGAACTCTGGGACAAAATGGGCTCTGTAGGGGCCCTAAAGGAAGTTGCTCAGAACTCTGGGACAAAATGGGCTCTGTAGGGGCCCTAAAGGAAGCTGCTCAGAACTCTGGGACAAAATGGGCTCTGTAGGGGCCCTAAAGGAAGTTGCTCAGAACTCTGGGACAAAATGGGCTCTGTAGGGGCCCTAAAGGAAGCTGCTCAGAACTCTGGGACAAAATGGGCTCTGTAGGGGCCCTAAAGGAAGCTGCTCAGAACTCTGGGACAAAATGGGCTCTGTAGGGGCCCTAAAGGAAGTTGCTCAGAACTCTGGGACAAAATGGGCTCTGTAGGGGCCCTAAAGGAAGCTGCTCAGAACTCTGGGACAAAATGGGCTCTGTAGGGGCCCTAAAGGAAGCTGCTCAGAACTCTGGGACAAAATGGGCTCTGTAGGGGCCCTAAAGGAAGTTGCTCAGAACTCTGGATGCATTATAAATGTAAACTACATGCGGGTACATCACCAGGCATAGAGCGAGAGAAGGGCATCACACTCTGGTCCTCACAGTGACACTAGACATACTGGACAACCTTACCTATACAGGAGGATCTCTGTGTATTTCTTGTTGTGCTACACATTATTACACAGGTGATATTTCTCCTTGTGGTTTAATAAAGGGCTTTCAGACAAGACAAGTGGGGAGGGGGGGGGGGGGGGAACCCCAGACCTTCCCTATATTCAAAGGAAGGACATGAACTCTAACCAAAGCTCCTCTATCTCAATCAAAACACAGAATGTCATCATTTTGATCATCAAATTGTACAAAACAAAGTCGTTAAAAATGCAAAAGATGGAAGTGCGGCAATTGAAACATTTAGAATATGAGAAGAACGACGCACAACTGCCACCACAAAGAGCCTTTAAGACCAGGATTGGCTGGGAGCTAAACAGGATATGGTAAGGGCTCATTTCAGCACGGCAGGATACACACACACAGAGCCCTGGCCCCCAGCCACTGTCTACCCCTCCATATGAACATCACAGGAACCTCTGTGGTTGTTTCAGGGTGGTCTAAGATCAGATGGCCATGTGATAACCTTCTCTTCCAGGCCCTCAGAAGTCCCTGTTTGTAATTGAACTCCTGAGAGAGTAAAGAAGGGCTCTTCTGGACAGGCACACTCATTTCATCCTACTGATATAATTTCACCCTACAGATATCTGGAGAAACAGGACACAGTCTCCCACAGATATCTGGAGAAACAGGAAACAGTCTCCAACAGATATCTGGAGAAACAGGACACAGTCTCCCACAGATATCTGGAAAACCAGGAAACAGTCTCCTACAGATATCTGGAGAAACAGGAAACAGTCTCCAACAGATATCTGGAGAAACAGGACACAGTCTCCAACAGATCTCATGCAGCCTACCTTTGGGCCAATCCAGATATCCCAGTGTGGACCTAAGTCCAGTGTTATAGAGCCTTTAAGACCAGTTATTCATGCTAGATCTTCCCCCTTTCCTCACCACCAAGGAAGTGTTTTCATTTGAAGATCAAAACAATTTCTCAGGTAATCCGGGGCCTCCCGCGATTCTGTTACTCTCCCCTCTCCTCACACCCTGAAAACCCATGAATGAAACTCCGCACACAGAGGTCCTATTTTTACCCCCCTTTTCCTGCTTCCTCCTTTTTCACTTTGCCAGGAGATTAGGAGGAGGAAGGAGGCAGAGAAGACGAGTAGATGAGGAGGTAGAGAAGAGGAGAAGACGAGGAGCAGAAAAGGGGATGAGGAGGGAGAGGAGGAGGAGGAGAGGGGAAGGAAGAGGAGAAGGAGGATGTTTTCCAATGGGTAACCACTCAGGGGGCAGTCCCCCCTGGGGAAAGGGACAGGAAATGAAGGCAGGGTACACTGGGCCCAGATGCTGCTGCTCAACCAGCTGCCCCCCCCCCCCTGTGTTTTCTTTCCGTGTGATCTCTCAAACTTGGTAAACTGTATATATCTTGTTTTTAAAATATTTGACTTTAAATCAATTAAAGCTACAATATGTAACTTTATGGACGACCTGACCCCCAAATTCACATAGAAATGTGAGTTATAGATCTGTCATCCTCATTGAAAGCAAGTCTGAGAGGCGGTAGATCTGTTCTGTGTGTGCTATTTCTGTGCTTCCCATTCCTAAGTTTTGTTTTTGAATCTTGTACTTTTGGTTTTGTACACCAGCTTCAAACAGTTGAAAATACAATGTTTTTGGTTATGGACAATGTATTTCACAGCGGTTTAGATGGTACAGTGATTCTCTACACTATAGTTACTTGTTTTGTCACATAAACTGAAATTAGGCAAACTATTAGATTAAAATTTTAGCAACCAGGACATGGAGGAGCGCTTTCTGCATAGTGCATCTTTAACACAAGGAGAAGGAGGACATCACATTTGCAGATTGTAAATCACTTGACTATTACGGTGTGGAGATCAACTGGGAAGAAATGCATACCCCGATTCCAAGGTCAACTCATACAACGTGAATAGGTTGTATTTGCCTAAATAAGCTGTTAATGTGTTATTGTTCCTCGGTGGAAGGCTCATCTTCCTGTGAGTCGGTGGCGAGGATATTGTTCTCCTGCCACCACACTTCCTGTGAGTCGGTGGCGAGGATATTGTTCTCCTGCCACCACACTTCCTGTGAGTCGGTGGCGAGGATATTGTTCTCCTGCCACCACACTTCCTGTGAGTCGGTGGCGAGGATATTGTTCTCCTGCCACCACACTTCCTGTGAGTCGGTGGCGAGGATATTGTTCTCCTGCCACCACACTTCCTGTGAGTCGGTGGCGAGGATATTGTTCTCCTGCCACCACACTTCCTGTGAGTCGGTGGCGAGGATATTGTTCTCCTGCCACCACACTTCCTGTGAGTCGGTGGCGAGGATATTGTTCTCCTGCCACCACACTTCCTGTGAGTCGATGGTGAGGATATTGTTCTCCTGTCACCACACTTCCTGTGAGTCGGTGGCGAGGATATTGTTCTCCTGCCACCACACTTCCTGTGAGTCGGTGGCGAGGATATTGTTCTCCTGCCACCACACTTCCTGTGAGTCGGTGGCGAGGATATTGTTCTCCTGCCACCACACTTCCTGTCTGCCAACGCTGGGTCTAAAAAAGGTCTATTCTCCGTTCTACAGGTGCACATCCTGTCCCATTTGTGTCTCAGTGAATGGGCTCTTTAAATATGACACCTTCCCATGAAAATAACCCCCTGGTGCGTGACAAGGCAAGGGGGGGAGGTGACATCATCGTCTTCAGTGGCAGACCAGTCAACCAGATCTGGGCATCACTGCCAGAGCAGAGCAAAGTCTTTCACAGAACACAAAACCCATTCTGTTCTAACAACAGAACTCAGGTTCGCTATGCAGCGAAGTTGTATGCGGACTGGTGCAATGTTAAAAATTCACTGTGCGGCTGAGTGGTGGCTGACTCAATTCCTATGAGAAATTTTAAAAATGTTTTCATGAATTTCTATCTTCTACAGTATTTTAAATAGTGGTTCAGGTTTTCCAGACTCAGATTAAGCCTACTCCTAAACTAAAAAAAAAAACATGTTAATTGGAGATTCTACATTAAAAGTGCCTCTTGTTCCAGGACTCGGCTTAATCTGAGTCCGGGAAACTGGCCCTTTATGTTCAGTAGAGTTCATACATCAATGTTGCACAGTGTTAGGTGTCATCTCTAGCCAGGTTAGGGCTGATATTTGGGGGTTCAACCAGTCCAACCCAGCTGCCCCAGTCCAAACCAGCTGATCCAGTCCAAACCAGCTGACCCAGTCCCACAATAGAGGGCAGAGGGTTCAACCAGTCCAAACCAGCTGCCCCAGTCTAAACCAGCTGACCTAGTCCAAACCAGCTGTCCCAGTCCAAACCAGCTGATCCAGTCCAAACCAGCTGACCCAGTCCCACAATAGAGGGCAGAGGGTTCAACCAGTCCAAACCAGCTGCCCCAGTCTAAACCAGCTGACCCAGTCCAAACCAGCTGTCCCAGTCCAAACCAGCTGACCCAGTCCAAACCAGCGGTCCCAGACCAAACCAGCTGACCCAGTCTCACACTAGAGGGCAGAGGGTTCAACCAGTCCAAACCAGCTGGCCCAGTCCAAACCAGCTGACCCAGTTTGACACTAGCCGTGTCCCAGGTCTGTTCATGGCCCAACTTCTATGACCATCTTAATTGGTATGAAAATGACCACAGGAGCTGGCAAGACAGCACAAATAGATCTGGTCTCACGTCAGGGTTTTCCTGTTCCAAACCACAACTGTCCTTTACAACAGACATAACTCTATATCCTGGTACCACAACTGTCCTTTAACATACAACAGACACAACTCTATATCCTGGTACCACAACAGACATAACATTATATCCTCTCCTGACAGGTTAGGGGTGATATTTGGGGGTGATATTTAGGGGTGATATTTGGGGAGTGATATTTGGGGGGTGATAAACCACAACTGTCCTTTAACATACAACAGACATAACATTATATCCTCTCCTGACAGGTTAGGGGTGATATTTAGGGGTGATATTTGGGGGGTGATATTTAGGGGTGATATTTGGGGGGTGATATTTGGGGAGTGATATTTAGGGGTTATATTTAGGGGTGATATTTAGGGGTGATATTAGGGAGTGATATTTGGGGGTGATATTAGGGAGTGATATTTAGGGGTGATATTTGGGAGTGATATTTAGGGGTGATATTTGGGAGTGATATTTAGGGGTGATATTTAGGGGTGATATTTGTACTTTAACTTCCCTCTTCTCTCTTGGAATGGCTTCCCTTGGCTTCTCTTGTGCGTAGTGTTGGAACAGTCATAAACTATTCCAAGTCTGTTCCAACATTCTGCAGTGCGACACACACTCTGTAAATTCCTGGGATATTTCCTATTCCTGTGGTTCTGCCGAATATGCTGCAGCTAGCCAATCAAATCACAAAAGACAGGACTGCTATACCTGAATCTAATTGTGTTGTTGATATATTTACCGCAGGTAGTTTTTAATCTATTAAAAACTAGATGAGCAGCAGAACATTCATGCACATCAAAGCTCCTCCAAGCTTCCAGTTGTATTAGTCGTATGTACGGTGCACATGGTACACATCGTCCAACTAAATGTTTACCTGCAGATTGCTTCTCGACAATGCAACAACAATAAGAAACAATAGAAGACAAGAATATGAATATAAAGTAAATGGCATTAGAGTAGAATAAACATTTTAGCATCAGTGTAATACAGGAAGGCACAATTATAGTCCAATATTTGGAGAGGAACCGGCATTTCTTCACCGCCTTAGGAAGTAGAGGCGCCGTTGCACCCTCTTGACCAGAGTGGTGGTGTTGTTGGTCCGTGTCAAATCCTCTGTGATGCGGACAACGAGGAACTTAAAACTACTGACTCTCTTTACTGTAGTCCCGTCGATGTGGATCGGGGCATGTTCCCTCCTCTGCTTCCTGAAGCCGACAATCAACTCCTTTGTTTTTGCCGACGTTGAGGGAGAGGTTGGTGTCCTGGCACTCCAATGCCAGTTCACTTACCTCCTCCCTATAGGCTGACTCTTCATTGCTGGTTATCAGGCCAACAACCGTGGTGTCGTCAGCAAACTAGATGATGGAGTTAGTGTCGTGAAAAGCCTCACAGTCGTGGGTGAACAGGGAGTACAACAGAGGACTGAGGACACACCCCTGGGGGGCCCCTAAGGGAGTACAGCAGAGGACTGAGGACACACCCCAGGGGGGCCCCTAAGGGAGTACAGCAGAGGACTGAGGACACAACCCTGGGGGGGCCCTGTGTTAAGAGTCAGTTGTGGGTGAACAGGGAGTACAGCAGAGGGCTGTGGACACACCCCTGGGGGGCCCCTAAGGGAGTACAGCAGAGGACTGAGGACACAACCCTGGGGGGGCCCTGTGTTAAGAGTCAGTTGTGGGTGAACAGGGAGTACAGCAGAGGGCTGAGGACACACCCCTGGGGGGCCCTGTGTTAAGAGTGAGGAGGAGGTGTTGTTGCCAATCCTCACAGCATGTGGTCTGCCAGTCAGGAAGTCCAGGATTCAGTTGCAGAGGGTGGTGTCCAGACCCCGGGCTCTGAACTTGGTGTCAACTTTGGAAGGGAAAGATAGTGTTGAATAATGAACAGCATTCTCACATAGGTGTTCCTCTTGTCCTGATGTGTTACGGCCGTGTGAATAGCAATGGCAATGGCATCTTCCGTGGATCTGTTGCAGCAGTAGGAAAATTGGATCAGCCTCGGAGAGTGAAAGCACCTGGTCGTCCGGAACAACAAGAGTCCTCCTGGATGACTTGGTATTGTCGGCCTTGAAGCGAGCATAGAATGTGTTAATTTCATCTGGGAGGGAGGCAGGATTTGCATCCTGGATTTGCATCTGTAGTCTGTGAAAATCGGTAGTCCTTGCCACGTGCTGCGAGCCGGAGTTGTCGAACTTCAATTGAAGATTGAGTCTGTATTGTCTTTTTGCATCCTTAATGGATTCGCAGAGCTCGTACCTGCTTGCCTTGTATGCTTTGCGCACCACCAAGTCATCAGGGTTTGTTCTGTTGACATTGAATGCTGCAGTACGGGCTCTCAGCATTGTATGGATATCTCCGTTCATCCAGGGTTTTTGGTTGGGGTAAGTACGGATTGTTATTGTGGGTACAACATCATCAACACATTTCCTAATGAAGCCTGACTGACTATGTATATTCCTCAATGTTGATGGATGAGTCCTGGGTAGATTAATCTTTGAACATATTCTAATCACTATTCTCTAAACAGTCCTGCAGCATGGAGTCTGCCTCCTCTGTCCAGCGCCTCACTATTCTCTGTGTTGGTGGCTCCCTCTAGAGTTTATGCTTGTAGGCGAGGTGTAGGAACAGAGAGACGTGATCTAATTGGCCAAATTGGGGGTGGGGTATGGCTTTGCATCATGGATGTTTGTGTGTACATGGTAAAGCACACTGGATCCTCCTGTGGGGGAGGATACATGGTTTTGGGAAATATTGGTTTTAGACAGGCTTGGTTAAAGTTACCCGTGACAATAAAGACTGCTTCTGGGTGAGAGGATTCTTGCTGGATAATGAGCTTTTACAGTTCGCTGAGTGCTGCCTTGGTGTTTGCTTGTGGCGGTATGTACACAGCTGTGATAATAACACATGTGAAATTCCCTCGGCATATAGTGGGGTTGGCATTTTAGCATCAGAAACTCCAGGTCGCGTGAACAGGAGCTCGCAATGTTTTCAAATTCGATACACCAGGACTGATCTATGGAGAACACCCCCCCCCCCAACGCTTACCAGAAGCCACCGTTCAATCTAATCGGAATATGGAGAAGCCATCTGGTTGAATAGCAAGGTTGAGTTTATTGTCTGTAAGCCACGTCTCAGGGGAAGAAAAAACAAACATCCGATGTCCCACGTGTGATGTTCTGTTCATCTCCACACCGTTAATTCTTCTCACTTACTTTCACACCAAAATGTGTCCCTTAGCTCACCCCTAACCCACCAACCACCAGGCATAAATCAGTCCTGGATTGAAACATTATTTGAAATCTTTTGAAGTGCCGTCCCGGTGGGTGGGGTTTTTGGGGGGGACTATTGAATCCATTGCAACAGGTCAGGTCAATTAAGCACAGCTGAAGTATTTGAAATTATTTCAAGTAGTATTGAACCCACGTCTGGCACGAATCCCCATTTATCATGGTTGTTGTGTAGCAGGGCAGAGTGACAAGGGTATTTCAGTGGTACGCTATAAATACATCAAACAGAGCTGAGGGAGGGAGAGAGAGAGGAGGGGGGGACTGCTTAATGTAACAGCATCCCTCAGAACCGCCCTGTTGATTCTAGACCCCTCTTAACCCCGAGGTTGGATTCTGGGCTGTGTCCCAAATAGCATCCTATTCCATGTATAGTGCACTACTGGCTAATACAAACGTCTAACCCTCTGTCCTGTCCTGTCCTCTACTGAAGAGTTAAACCAGCCTTCTGGCTGCTATAGACGTCTAACCCTCTGTCCTGTCCTGTCCTCTACTGAAGAGTTAAACCAACCTTCTGGCTGCTACAGATGTCTAACCCTCTGTCCTGTCCTGTTCTCTACTGAAGAGTTAAACCAACCTTCTGGCTACTACAAACGTCTAACCCTCTGTCCTGTCCTGTCCTCTACTGAAGAGTTAAACCAGCCTTCTGGCTGCTATAGACGTCTAACCCTCTGTCCTGTCCTGTCCTCTACTGAAGAGTTAAACCAGCCTTCTGGCTGCTACAGATGTCTAACCCTCTGTCCTGTCCTGTCCTCTACTGTGGATCTTTTAGATGTTCTGCTAAAACCACAGAATTAGAATGACTGATTTTAGAATTAGAATGGATGTCAGTTCAAGTAATTCTGGTGGTGGTGAGTCCTACTGGCAGCAAGTAGCCTAGTGGTTAGAGTGTAGGGACGGTAGGTAGCCTAGTGGTTAGAATGTAGGGACGGCAGGTAGCCTAGTGGTTAGAATGTAGGGACGGCAGGTAACCTAGTGGTTAGAGTGTAGGGACGGCAGGTAGCCTAGTGGTTAGAGTGTAGGGACGGTAGGTAGCCTAGTGGTTAGAATGTAGGGACGGCAGGTAACCTAGTGGTTAGAATGTAGGGACGGTAGGTAGCCTAGTGGTTAGATGTAGGGACGGCAGGTAACCTAGTGGTTAGAATGTAGGGACGGTAGGTAGCCTAGTGGTTAGAATGTAGGGACGGTAGGTAGCCTAGTGGTTAGAGTGTAGGGACGATATTTAGCCTAGTGGTTAGAATGTAGGGACGGCAAGTAGCCTAGTGGTTAGAGTGTAGGGACGGCATGTAGCCTAGTGGTTAGAGCATTGGGCCAGTAACCAGAAGGTTGCTAGATCGAATCCCCCGAGCTGACAAGGTTCAAATCTGTTGTTCTGCCCCTGAACAAGGCAGTTAATACACTGTCATTGTAAATAAGAATTTGTTCTTAACTCACTTGCCTAGTTAAATAAATACTAGGGTATTAACAATACTGACCTGGTTAAAACCTCACCAATGTAACAGGTGGATGCCTCACCAAACAGACACATTTTCAGGCATCAAGAGGGGAGAAAATATGAGTAAAAGGGGGAGACAAAAAATATGGTTTCTTTTGGTTGTAAAACTGCATGCTAGTTGATTAAAATTAAAGCAACAACAGTGTGGTGGATGTGCGGGAGAGAGAGCGCTCTAACTGAAGGGCTCTAACTGAAGGGCTCTAACTGAAGAGCTCTAACTGAAGGGCTCTAACTGAAGGGCTCTAACTGAAGGGCTCCAACTGAAGGGCTCCAACTGAAGGGCTCTAACTGAAGGGCTCTAACTGAAGGGCTCTAACTGAAGGGCTCCAACCGAAGGGCTCCAACCGAAGGGCTCTAACCGAAGGGCTCTAACCGAAGGGCTCCAACCGAAGGGCTCCAACCGAAGGGATCTAACCGAAGGGCTCTAACCGAAGGGCTCCAACCGAAGGGCTCCAACCGAAGGGTTCCAACCGAAGGGCTCTAACCGAAGGGCTCTAACCGAAGGGCTCTAACCGAAGGGCTCCAACCGAAGGGCTCCAACCGAAGGGCTCTAACCGAAGGGCTCCAACCGAAGGGCTCCAACCGAAGGGTTCCAACCGAAGGGCTCTAACCGAAGGGCTCTAACCGAAGGGCTCCAACCGAAAGGCTCTAACCGAAGCGCTCCAACCGAAGGGCTCTAACCGAAGGGCTCTAACCGAAGGGCTCCAACCGAAGGGCTCTAACCGAAGGGCTCCAACCGAAGGGATCTAACCGAAGGGCTCTAACCGAAGGGCTCCAACCGAAGGGCTCCAACCGAAGGGTTCCAACCGAAGGGCTCTAACCGAAGGGCTCTAACCGAAGGGCTCTAACCGAAGGGCTCCAACCGAAGGGCTCTAACCGAAGGGCTCTAACTGAAGGGCTCTAACTGAAGGGCTCTAACTGAAGGGCTCTAACCGAAGGGCTCTAACCGAAGGGCTCTAACCGAAGGGCTCCAACCGAAAGGCTCCAACCGAAGGGCTCTAACCGAAGGGCTCTAACCGAAGGGCTCTAACCGAAGGGCTCCAACCGAAGGGCTCCAACCGAAGGGCTCTAACCGAAGGGCTCCAACCGAAGGGCTCCAACCGAAGGGTTCCAACCGAAGGGCTCTAACCGAAGGGCTCTAACCGAAGGGCTCCAACCGAAAGGCTCTAACCGAAGTGCTCCAACCGAAGGGCTCTAACCGAAGGGCTCTAACCGAAGGGCTCCAACCGAAGGGCTCTAACCGAAGGGCTCCAACCGAAGGGATCTAACCGAAGGGCTCTAACCGAAGGGCTCCAACCGAAGGGCTCCAACCGAAGGGTTCCAACCGAAGGGCTCTAACCGAAGGGCTCTAACCGAAGGGCTCTAACCGAAGGGCTCTAACCGAAGGGCTCCAACCGAAGGGCTCTAACCGAAGGGCTCTAACCGAAGGGCTCTAACCGAAGGGCTCCAACCGAAGGGTTCCAACCGAAGGGCTCTAACCGAAGGGCTCTAACCGAAGGGCTCCAACCGAAAGGCTCTAACCAAAGCGCTCCAACCGAAGGGTTCCAACCGAAGGGCTCTAACCGAAGGGCTCTAACCGAAGGGCTCCAACCGAAGGGCTCTAACTGAAGGGCTCTAACTGAAGGGCTCTAACTGAAGGGCTCTAACCGAAGGGCTCTAACCGAAGGGCTCTAACCGAAGGGCTCCAACCGAAAGGCTCCAACCGAAGGGCTCTAACCGAAGGGCTCTAACCGAAGGGCTCTAACCGAAGGGCTCTAACCGAAGGGCTCCAACCGAAAGGCTCCAACCGAAGGGCTCTAACCGAAGGACTCTAACCGAAGGGCTCTAACCGAAGGGCTCCAACCGAAGGGCTCCAACCGAAGGGCTCTAACCGAAGGGCTCTAACCGAAGGGCTCCAACCGAAGGGCTCTAACCGAAGGGATCTAACCGAAGGGTTCCAACTGAAGGGTTCCAACTGAAGGGTTCCAACTGAAGGGCTCTAACTGAAGGGCTCTAACTGAAGGGCTCTAACCGAAGGGCTCTAACCGAAGGGCTCCAACCGAAGGGTTCCAACCGAAGGGCTCTAACCGAAGGGCTCCAACCGAAAGGCTCTAACCAAAGCGCTCCAACCGAAGGGTTCCAACCGAAGGGCTCTAACCGAAGGGCTCTAACCGAAGGGCTCCAACTGAAGGGCTCTAACTGAAGGGCTCTTTCACAGTTTTAACTGAATTATAATATTTTTATTTATTTATTTAAATCATCTTTATTTAACTAGGAAAGTCAGTTAAGAAGAAATTCTTATTTACAATGACGGCCTATCGGGGAACAGTTTGGCCTACCGCGGCCAAACCCTTACGACGGCCTACCCCGGCCAAACCCGGACGCCGGCCTACCGCGGCCAAACCCTTACGACGGCCTACCCCGGCCAAACCCGGACGACGGCCTACGCCGGCCAAACCCGGACGACGGCCTACCCCGGCCGAACCCGGACGACGGCCTACCCCGGCCAAACCCTAAACCCGGACGACGGTCAAACCCGGACGACGGCCTACCCCGGCCAAACCCGGACGACGCTGGGCCAATTGAACACTGAATTTAGACTACCAAACGCCTATTTAAAACCACCATCACCATCTCTCCAAAGAACATACTAATTACAGTGAGTTTGTAAACATTCTTTGTGAAATGGGCTTTTAAACGATGTGAAACTTTGAAATGTTTGATGTAATGTTCATTTTAAGCGTGGTTAAAAATTCACGAGCATCTGTATGATTGTAGCATGATAAACTAAAGAAAAAAATACATTTTTATTACATTGTTGATATTTATATGTTTCTTTTTATGAAAATACAAACATTAATAGACACAAAATACCAACAAATCTCAAAATGAATAAATAAATGGATAGATGTAATTTCAGCCTTCGGTGCCTGGCCTTAACTCAAATCAAATCAAATTGTATTTGTCACAAACACATGGTTAGCAGATGTTAATGCGAGTGTAGCAATCCTGTGTGGTTAAAGTACCCAATCAATCAACCCAATCAATTTACAATGTACAAGGCAGCTAGTCTTCAACTTTTAACGGTTGAGCATTATGTCGTGTCCTGTCGGTCTGTTTTGCCCTGTAGTCGCTGCCAGTTTGGAAGACGTTGTTAAGGCCTCTAGAATGGGCCAAGTGATATAAAAACACGAATTATTCATTAATGTGCTGTAATGTGTAAACACTTTACCTAGCTAGCGCCAATAACTTGTAATTACAGGAAAAACTGTGAAATACAAAACCCCTCCCCTCAATGAATGAATGAAATTCATTAACTACGATTACAGTAGCAATTACTTGTCTTTTTTTTAATACAGTATAATACAGTCAATTTTACTGTGTCATTACACATTACTTGCTTTAATTTGTATATATATACATATAACAGTTGTTGTACTATAATATTAAATACAGAATGTTACTTGCCTGTAAATTGCTGTCGAACTCATAGTAACACCTTTACAATGTAGTCATTACTCCTTTACAATGTAGTCATTACTCCTTTACAATGTAGTCATTACTCCTTTACAATGTAGTCATTACTCCTTTACAATGTAGTCATTACTCCTTTACAATGTAGTCATTACCACTTTACAGTGTAGTCATTACCCCTTTACAGCGTAGTCATTACCCCTTTACAATGTAGTTTTACCCCCTTTGCAGTTTAGTCATTACCCCCTTTACAGTGTAGTCATTGCCCTTTTACAGTGTAGTCATTACCCCTTGACAATGTAGTCATTACTCCTTTACAATGTAGTCATTACCACTTTACAGCGTAGTCATTACCCCTTTACAGCGTAGTCATTACCCCTTTACAATGTAGTCATTACCCCTTTACAGTGTAGTCATTACTCCCTTTGCAGTGTAGTCATTACCCCCTTACAATGTAGTTTTACCCCCTTTGAAGTGTAGTCATTACCCCTTTACAGTGTAGTCATTACCCCCTTTGCAGTGTAGTCATTGCCCCTTCACGGCATAGTCATTACCCCTTTGCAGTGTACTCATTACCCCTTTACAATGTAGCCATTACCCATTTACAGTGCAGTCATTACCCCTTTACAACGAAGTCATTACCCCTTTACAGTGTAAGCATTACCCCTTTACAGTGTAGTCATTACCCATTTGCAGTGTAGTCATTACCCCTTTACAGCATAGTCATTATCCATTTACAGCGTAGTCATTATCCCTTTACAATGTAGCCATTGCCCCTTTACAGTGTAGTCATTACCCTTTTACCATGTAGTCATTACCCCTTTACCATGTAGTCATTACCCCTTTACCGTGTAGTCATTACCCCTTTACGGTGTATTCATTACCCCTTTACGGTGTAGTCATTACCCCTTTACGGTGTAGTCATTACCCCTTTACGGTGTAGTCATTACCTCTTTACAACGTAGTCATTACACATTTACAGTGTAGTCATTACCCCTTTGCAGTGTAGTCATTACCCCTTTACAGTGTAGTCAAAGAGCCCCTGTCAACTGATGCTGTGGTCTATCAACTTCTGCAGAATAGAAGTTAGAGGTTTATATTCCCCATTTTAAGCTCTAACCCCAAACTCAATAGCCGAAAGAGCCCCATCAATATATACTACAGGTGTCTGATAGAATGACACCGATTAATAAATAGCACTCACCTCTGCGAGCAACGTATCCTGCTGATCCTGGCTCAAAGTAAAATTCCCTTGGTGCAACGGGCTGCTCCGTAACACCGTGATATGTAAGGTAAGAAGTAGAAGTCCTAAAAGCAACAAGAGTTCTGCCGCCAATCGAACCATCCTTTTCACCTGACCGGTCTTTGGTCCCTGCGGTGATGCAGGGGGTCCTCCGCCAGCTCCTCCCGCTGCAGACACTCCCAGCTCCGGATCCGCTGCGGGCGAGGAGCCGCAACACCACTTCGGAGCCACTTCTGGATTCAGAATTACAATTTTAAGGGGAAAGGGGTGGGGGGGAAAGGAGAATAGAGGAATCAAGAAAAACAAATCGGTCAAAATGTCAAGTTTGGGACCACGTGGTTATGTTCATGTTCATTAACATCAGATCAGCGTCGGTGGAGAGCGGTCTTCAAGTGGAACAAAAAGTGGGTTCAGATTCAATGTGTAAAAACGATCAAAGTTAAAAAGGTCCATACAGCGAGGTTCAGGTTTCCTTTGGTATCCCCGTGGATGATATGCTTCTTCTATGTCGGAGTGGATCTCCAAAGTTATTTCTCCAAAATGCTGCCAGGGCGACTGTGTAAAACTGCCCATGGGTAAAGTAATGAAATAACTACGGAATTATTTGTTTGTTTGTTGCGCCCAACGTGTATACTATGTTAAAAAAAAACATGTAGTCTTATCGCGTGTTGCACTCCAGGTAGAGTCTTCTATCAAGAGACTTCCAGCCCGGTGTTTCCGGCGCCACGTTCTCCACCTTTTTTTTACCAGAATTAAACCTTTTCCTCGCCTTACTACAATCAAACCGTCTGGCTCTCTTCTCTCTCATCTGTGGTACGCAGGACTCCTTGGTTTTGATATTTTGGACACATTCTCCCTCCCGCCCATTATCTGGGCTATTATCTATCCAAAAGCGTCATATTCAATTCGCAGATGGCGATTAACGCGTTGGTGTGGTACACCTTTGGCACACCATCAAACCACCCAAAAAGTGGATCTCCCGGAAGAAGAAAAAACAACTAGTTTGAGGAGTTCTCCCTTTCAAGCACAACCGTTATCCATCCAGTCGCGAATCCAGACATGCTGCTGGCTATTCTCCGCAGTGTAAAACCAGTAGCCTTCCGATCCAAGCGTCAAGTGCGTCCCTCAGCTCTCACCGTGTCCAAAAAGTGTAAACCAAGAGAGCCTGTCCACACTGTATACACGCTGTTTTTCTCTCGCAGCCCTCTCCTGTAGGCGAAAGTGTTTGTATACGCCCCTCTTCTGGTTTGCTGTCAAGCCCCCCCCCCCCCGCCCCCCACCCCGTTTCTTAATTTAACCCTTTCTATCCTTTCAGCGCGCCGGTGACACGGGAGGGACGGTGGCAATGCAACTCAGCATGGCGCGGATAACATGCAGGCCACAGTCAACCCACTGGACACTCTGTAGCCCGGCATCTGCATATGTGCTCGATGTTATTGCATTAACTGATCATATTGACTTTAAAAGTGAAGATATTACAAATGATACATGATACATTGAAGCTATTAGGCTAGATTAGCAAAATGAATTGTGTCACCAGCCTTCTAGGCTACAGTGGGTGACTGACTCTGTTACTGCCAGGCTACAGTGGGTGACTGACTCTGTTACTGCCAGGCTACAGTGGGTGACTGACTGACTCTGTTACTGCCAGGCTACAGTGGGTGACTGACTCTGTTACTGCAAGGCTACAGTGGGTGACTGACTCTGTTACTACCAGGCTACAGTGGGTGACTGACTGACTCTGTTACTGCCAGGCTACAGCCGGTAACTGACTCTGTTACTGCTAGGCTACAGTGGGTGACTGACTCTGTTACTGCTAGGCTACAGTGGGTGACTGACTGACTCTGTTACTGCCAGGCTACAGTGGGTGACTGACTCTGTTACTGCCAGGCTACAGTGGGTGACTGACTCTGTTACTACCAGGCTACAGTGGGTGACTGACTGACTCTGTTACTGCCAGGCTACAGTGGGTGACTGACTCTGTTACTGCCAGGCTACAGTGGGTGACTGACTCTGTTACTACCAGGCTACAGTGGGTGACTGACTGACTCTGTTACTGCTAGGCTACAGTGGGTGACTGACTGACTCTGTTACTGCCAGGCTACAGTGGGTGACTGACTCTGTTACTGCTAGGCTACAGTGGGTGACTGACTCTGTTACTACCAGGCTACAGTGGGTGACTGACTCTGTTACTACCAGGCTACAGTGGGTGACTGACTCTGTTACTACCAGGCTACAGTGGGTGACTGACTGACTCTGTTACTGCTAGGCTACAGTGGGTGACTGACTCTGTTACTGCTAGGCTACAGTGGGTGACTGACTCTGTTACTGCCAGGCTACAGTGGGTGAATGACTGACTCTGTTACTACCAGGCTACAGTGGGTGAATGACTGACTCTGTTACTGCCAGGCTACAGTGGGTGACTGACTCTGTTACTGCCAGGCTACAGTGGGTGACTGACTCTGTTACTACCAGGCTACAGTGGGTGACTGACTGACTCTGTTACTGCCAGGCTACAGTGGGTGACTGACTCTGTTACTACCAGGCTACAGTGGGTGACTGACTCTGTTACTGCCAGGCTACAGTGGGTGAATGACTGACTCTGTTACTACCAGGCTACAGTGGGTGAATGACTGTCTCTGTTACTACCAGGCTATAGTGGGTGACTGACTCTGTTACTGCCAGGCTACAGTGGGTGAATGACTGTCTCTGTTACTACCAGGCTATAGTGGGTGACTGACTCTGTTATTGCTAGGCTACATTAGGTGACTGACTCTGTTACTGCTAGGCTACAGTGGGTGACTGACTCTGTTACTGCCAGGCTACAGTGGGTGAATGACTGACTCTGTTACTACCAGGCTACAGTGGGTGACTGACTCTGTTACTGCCAGGCTACAGTGGGTGAATGACTGTCTCTGTTACTACCAGGCTACAGTGGGTGACTGACTCTGTTACTGCCAGGCTACAGTGGGTGAATGACTGTCTCTGTTACTACCAGGCTATAGTGGGTGACTGACTCTGTTACTGCTAGGCTACAGTGGGTGACTGACTCTGTTACTGCTAGGCTACAGTGGGTGACTGACTCTGTTACTGCTAGGCTACAGTGGGTGACTGACTGACTCTGTTACTGCTAGGCTACAGTGGGTGACTGACTGACTCTGTTACTGCCAGGCTACAGTGGGTGACTGACTCTGTTACTGCTAGGCTACAGTGGGTGACTGACTCTGTTACTGCTAGGCTACAGTGGGTGACTGACTGACTCTGTTACTGCCAGGCTATAGTGGGTGACTGACTCTGTTACTGCCAGGCTACAGTGGGTGACTGACTCTGTTACTGCCAGGCTACAGTGGGTGACTGACTGTTACTACCAGGCTACAGTGGGTGACTGACTGTTGCTACCAGGCTACAGTGGGTGACTGACTCTGTTTCTACCAGGCTACAGTGGGTGACTGACTCTGTTACTGCCAGGCTACAGTGGGTGACTGACTGTTACTACCAGGCTACAGTGGGTGACTGACTGACTCTGTTACTGCTAGGCTACAGTAGGTGACTGACTCTGTTACTGCTAGGCTACAGTGGGTGACTGACTCTGTTACTGCTAGGCTACAGTGGGTGACTGACTGACTCTGTTACTGCTAGGCTACAGTGGGTGACTGACTCTGTTACTACCAGGCTACAGTGGGTGACTGACTCTGTTACTACCAGGCTACAGTGGGTGACTGACTGACTCTGTTACTGCTAGGCTAGAGTAGGTGACTGACTCTGTTACTGCTAGGATACAGTGGGTGACTGACTGACTCTGTTACTGCTAGGCTACAGTGGGTGACTGACTCTGTTACTACCAGGCTACAGTGGGTGACTGACTCTGTTACTGCCAGGCTACAGTGGGTGAATGGCTGTCTCTGTTACTACCAGGCTACAGTGGGTGACTGACTCTGTTACTGCCAGGCTACAGTGGGTGAATGACTGTCTCTGTTACTACCAGGCTATAGTGGGTGACTGACTCTGTTACTGCTAGGCTACAGTGGGTGACTGACTCTGTTACTGCTAGGCTACAGTGGGTGACTGACTCTGTTACTGCTAGGCTACAGTGGGTGACTGACTGACTCTGTTACTGCTAGGCTACAGTGGGTGACTGACTGACTCTGTTACTGCCAGGCTACAGTGGGTGACTGACTCTGTTACTGCTAGGCTACAGTGGGTGACTGACTCTGTTACTGCTAGGCTACAGTGGGTGACTGACTGACTCTGTTACTGCCAGGCTATAGTGGGTGACTGATTCTGTTACTGCCAGGCTACAGTGGGTGACTGACTCTGTTACTGCCAGGCTACAGTGGGGTGACTGACTGTTACTACCAGGCTACAGTGGGTGACTGACTGTTACTACCAGGCTACAGTGGGTGACTGACTCTGTTACTGCTAGGCTACAGTGGGTGACTGACTCTGTTACTGCTAGGCTACAGTGGGTGACTGACTGACTCTGTTACTGCTAGGCTACAGTGGGTGACTGACTGACTCTGTTACTGCCAGGCTACAGTGGGTGACTGACTCTGTTACTGCTAGGCTACAGTGGGTGACTGACTCTGTTACTGCTAGGCTACAGTGGGTGACTGACTGACTCTGTTACTGCCAGGCTATAGTGGGTGACTGATTCTGTTACTGCCAGGCTACAGTGGGTGACTGACTCTGTTACTGCCAGGCTACAGTGGGTGACTGACTGTTACTACCAGGCTACAGTGGGTGACTGACTGTTACTACCAGGCTACAGTGGGTGACTGACTCTGTTTCTACCAGGCTACAGTGGGTGACTGACTCTGTTACTGCCAGGCTACAGTGGGTGACTGACTGTTACTACCAGGCTACAGTGGGTGACTGACTGACTCTGTTACTGCTAGGCTACAGTAGGTGACTGACTCTGTTACTGCTAGGCTACAGTGGGTGACTGACTCTGTTACTGCTAGGCTACAGTGGGTGACTGACTGACTCTGTTACTGCTAGGCTACAGTGGGTGACTGACTCTGTTACTACCAGGCTACAGTGGGTGACTGACTCTGTTACTACCAGGCTACAGTGGGTGACTGACTGACTCTGTTACTGCTAGGCTAGAGTAGGTGACTGACTCTGTTACTGCTAGGCTACAGTGGGTGACTGACTGACTCTGTTACTGCTAGGCTACAGTGGGTGACTGACTCTGTTACTACCAGGCTACAGTGGGTGACTGACTCTGTTACTACCAGGCTACAGTGGGTGACTGACTGACTCTGTTACTGCTAGGCTACAGTAGGTGACTGACTGACTCTGTTACTGCCAGGCTACAGTGGGTGACTGACTGTTACTACCAGGCTACAGTGGGTGACTGACTCTGTTACTACCAGGGTACAGTGGGTGAATTACTGACTGTTACTACCAGGCTACAGTGGGTGACTGACTGACTCTGTTACTGCCAGGCTACAGTGGGTGACTGACTCTGTTACTGCTAGGCTACAGTGGGTGAATGACTGACTCTGTTACTGCTAGGCTACAGTAGGTGACTGACTCTGTTACTGCCAGGCTACAGTGGGTGACTGACTCTGTTACTACCAGGCTATAGTGGGTGACTGACTGTTACTACCAGGCTACAGTGGGTGACTGACTCTGTTACTACCAGGCTACAGTGGGTGAATGCCTGACTCTGTTACTGCCAGGCTACAGTGGGTGACTGACTCTGTTACTACCAGGCTACAGTGGGTGACTGACTCTGTTACTACCAGGCTACAGTGGGTGACTGACTCTGTTACTGCTAGGCTACAGTGGGTGAATGACTGACTCTGTTACTGCTAGGCTACAGTGGGTGACTGACTGACTCTATTACTACCAGGCTACAGTGGGTGACTGACTCAGTTACTGCCATGCTACAGTGGGTGACTGACTCTGTTACTGCTAGGCTACAGTGGGTGACTGACTCTGTTACTGCCAGGCTACAGTGGGTGACTGACTCTGTTACTGCTAGGCTACAGTGGGTGACTGACTGACTCTGTTACTGCCAGGCTACAGTGGGTGACTGACTCTGTTACTGCTAGGCTACAGTGGGTGACTGACTCTGTTACTGCTAGGCTACAGTGGGTGACTGACTGACTCTGTTACTGCTAGGCTACAGTGGGTGACTGACTGACTCTGTTACTGCTAGGCTACAGTAGGTGACTGACTCTGTTACTGCTAGGCTACAGTGGGTGACTGACTCTGTTACTACCAGGCTACAGTGGGTGACTGACTCTGTTACTACCAGGCTACAGTGGGTGACTGACTGACTCTGTTACTGCTAGGCTACAGTAGGTGACTGACTGACTCTGTTACTGCCAGGCTACAGTGGGTGACTGACTGTTACTACCAGGCTACAGTGGGTGACTGACTCTGTTACTACCAGGCTACAGTGGGTGAATTACTGACTGTTACTACCAGGCTACAGTGGGTGACTGACTGAGTCTGTTACTGCCAGGCTACAGTGGGTGACTGACTCTGTTACTGCTAGGCTACAGTGGGTGAATGACTGACTCTGTTACTGCTAGGCTACAGTAGGTGACTGACTCTGTTACTGCCAGGCTACAGTGGGTGACTGACTCTGTTACTACCAGGCTATAGTGGGTTACTGACTGTTACTACCAGGCTACAGTGGGTGACTGACTCTGTTACTACCAGGCTACAGTGGGTGAATGCCTGACTCTGTTACTGCCAGGCTACAGTGGGTGACTGACTCTGTTACTACCAGGCTACAGTGGGTGACTGACTCTGTTACTACCAGGCTACAGTGGGTGACTGACTCTGTTACTGCTAGGCTACAGTGGGTGAATGACTGACTCTGTTACTGCTAGGCTGCAGTGGGTGACTGACTGACTCTATTACTACCAGGCTACAGTGGGTGACTGACTCAGTTACTGCCATGCTACAGTGGGCGACTGACTCTGTTACTGCTAGGCTACAGTGGGTGACTGACTCTGTTACTGCCAGGCTACAGTGGGTGACTGACTCTGTTACTGCTAGGCTACAGTGGGTGACTGACTGACTCTGTTACTGCTAGGCTACAGTGGGTGACTGACTCTGTTACTGCTAGGCTACAGTGGGTGAATGACTGACTCTGTTACTGCTAGGCTACAGTGGGTGACTGACTGACTCTGTTACTGCTAGGCTACAGTGGGTGACTGACTCTGTTACTGCTAGGCTACAGTGGGTGACTGACTGACTCTGTTACTGCTAGGCTCAGTGGGTGACTGACTGACTCTGTTACTGCCAGGCTACAGTGGGTGACTGACTCTGTTACTGCCAGGCTACAGTGGGTGACTGACAGTTACTACCAGGCTACAGTGGGTGACTGACTGTTACTGCCAGGCTACAGTGGGTGAATGACTGACTCTGCTATTTGCATGTGTGTCTATTTCCTGCTCTTCTGCTCGCCATCGTGAATGGTGTGGCTGCTTTGCACCTCAGCGAAAGACAAATGGTGTGTGAGAGGCTGATCACCTTTCAAGCACTTTGTTTGTTTATTGCCCTCTTCAAAGGACCGGGCCACTGTGGTGTCAGGTTGTATAGCCAGTAGGATTTCCTTTCAGTTCCCGATAGCACACTTCCCTAAAACAAATGGTCACTTTAACAGACCGTGCGGAAGGTTCACTTTATGTAGGCTACTCAGGCATCTTATATTGTATTCTATTCTCATGCTTCCTTGATACAGTCTAGTCCATATAAACATCTTGTTTTCTATTCTCATGCTTCCTAGATACAGTCTAGTCCATATAAACATCTTGTTTTCTATTCTATTCTCATGCTTCATTGATACAGTCTAGTCCATTTAAACATATTGTATATCTATGATCTAGCCATTTTTTGTCCCTCTCTGATGGAAAGTTGGGCCCCAGATTATACACTTGTTTAAAAGGCCAGTTTCCACCTCATCAAATATCTCCCACTAGATTCTGCCCCTCTCTAGCCACCCTTTATAAATCCTTGCCTTAGTTATCTGTTGTAATCTCTCTTTCTGCTATAGGCCCAGCTTTCTCAAACATGTAGCCTATGATACCTCCGTACAGCTTCCTGTCTCCTCTGCTGCTCCACCTATAGTAACTCCATGCAGCCTCCTGTCTCCTCTGCTGCTCCACCTATAGTACCTCCATGCAGCCTCCTGTCTCCTCTGCTGCTCCACCTATAGTAACTCCATGCAGCTTCCTGTCTCCTCTACAGCTCCACCTATAGTACCTCCGTACAGCTTCCTGTCTCCTCTGCTGCTCCACCTATGGTACCTCCATGCAGCCTCCTGTCTCCTCTGCTGCTCCACCTATAGTACCTCCATGCAGCCTCCTGTCTCCTCTGCTGCTCCACCTATAGTACCTCCATGCAGCCGCCTCCTCTGCTGCTCCACCTATAGTACCTCCTTACAGCCTCCTGTCTCCCCTGCTGCTCCACCTATAGTACCTCCATGCAGCCTCCTGTCTCCTCTGCTGCTCCACCTATAGTACCTCCATGCAGCCTCCTGTCTCCTCTGCTGCTCCACCTATAGTACCTCTATGCAGCTTCCTGTCTCCTCTGCTGCTCCCCCTATAGTACCTCCATGCAGCCTCCTGTCTCCTCTGCTGCTCCACCTATAGTACCTGCATGCAGCTTCCTGTCTCCTCTGCTGCTCCACCTATAGTACCTCTATGCAGCCTCCTCCTCTGCTGCTCCACCTATAGTACCTCCCTACAGCCTTCTGTCTCCCCTGCTGCTCCACCTATAGTACCTCCATGCAGCCTCCTGTCTCCTCTGCTGCTCCACCTATAGTACCTCCCTACAGCCTCCTGTCTCCCCTGCTGCTCCACCTATAGTACCTCCATGCAGCCTCCTGTCTCCTCTGCTGCTCCACCTATAGTACCTCCATGCAGCCTCCTGTCTCCTCTGCTGCTCCACCTATAGTACCTGCATGCAGCTTCCTGTCTCCCCTGCTGCTCCACCTATAGTAGCTCCATGAAGCCTCCTCCCCTGCTGATCCACCTATAGTAGCTCCATGCAGCCTCCTCCTCTGCTGCTCCATCTATAGTACCTCCATGCAGCCTCCTCCTCTGCTGCTCCACCTATAGTACCTCCATGCAGCCTCCTCCCCTGCTGCTCCACCTATAGTACCTCCATGCAGCCTCCTCCTCTGCTGCTCCACCTATAGTACCTCCATGCAGCCTCCTGTCTCAGCTGCTGCTCCACCTATAGTACCTCCATGCAGCCTCCTGTCTCAGCTGCGGCTCCACCTATAGTACCTCCATGCAGCCTCCTCCTCTGCTGCTCCACCTATAGTACCTCCATGCAGCCTCCTCCTCTGCTTCTCCACCTATAGTACCTCCATGCAGCCTCCTCCTCTGCTGCTCCACCTATAGTACCTCCATGCAGCCTCCTCCTCTGCTGCTCCACCTATAGTACCTCCATGCAGCCTCCTCCTCTGCTGCTCCACCTATAGTACCTCCATGCAGCCTCCTCCTCTGCTGCTCCACCTATAGTACCTCCATGCAGACTCCTCCTCTGCTGCTCCACCCATAGTACCTCCATGCAGCCTCCTCCTCTGCTGCTCCACCTATAGTACCTCCATGCAGCCTCCTCCCCTGCTGCTCCACCGATAGTACCTCCATGCAGCCTCCTCCTCTGCTGCTCCACCTATAGTACCTCCATGCAGCCTCCTGTCTCAGCTGCTGCTCCACCTATAGTACCTCCATGCAGCCTCCTCCTCTGCTGCTCCACCTATAGTACCTCCATGCAGCCTCCTCCTCTGCTGCTCCACCTATAGTACCTCCATGCAGCCTCCTCCTCTGCTGCTCCACCTATAGTACCTCCATGCAGCCTCCTCCTCTGCTGCTCCACCTATGGTACCTCCATGCAGCCTCCTCCCCTGCTGCTCCACCGATAGTACCTCCATGCAGCCTCCTCCTCTGCTGCTCCACCTATAGTACCTCCATGCAGCCTCCTGTCTCAGCTGCTGCTCCACCTATAGTACCTCCATGCAGCCTCCTCCTCTGCTGCTCCACCTATAGTACCTCCATGCAGCCTCCTCCTCTGCTGCTCCACCTATAGTACCTCCATGCAGCCTCCTGTCTCAGCTGCTGCTCCACCTATAGTACCTCCATGCAGCCTCCTCCTCTGCTTCTCCACCTATAGTACCTCCATGCAGCCTCCTCCTCTGCTGCTCCACCTATAGTACCTCCATGCAGCCTCCTCCTCTGCTGCTCCACCTATAGTACCTCCATGCAGCCTCCTCCTCTGCTGCTCCACCTATAGTACCTCCATGCAGCCTCCTCCTCTGCTGCTCCACCTATAGTACCTCCATGCAGCCTCCTCCTCTGCTGCTCCACCTATAGTACCTCCATGCAGCCTCCTCCTCTGCTGCTCCACCTATAGTACCTCCATGCAGCCTCCTCCTCTGCTGCTCCACCTATAGTACCTCCATGCAGCCTCCTCCTCTGCTGCTCCACCTATGGTACCTCCATGCAGCCTCCTCCCCTGCTGCTCCACCGATAGTACCTCCATGCAGCCTCCTCCTCTGCTGCTCCACCTATAGTACCTCCATGCAGCCTCCTGTCTCAGCTGCTGCTCCACCTATAGTACCTCCATGCAGCCTCCTCCTCTGCTGCTCCACCTATAGTACCTCCATGCAGCCTCCTCCTCTGCTGCTCCACCTATAGTACCTCCATGCAGCCTCCTGTCTCCTCTGCTACTCCACCTATAGTACCTCCATGCAGCCTCCTGTCTCCTCTGCTGCTCCACCTATAGTACCTCCATGCAGCCTCCTGTCTCCTCTGCTGCTCCACCTACAGTACCTCCATGCAGCCTCCTCCTCTGCTGCTCCACCTATAGTACCTCCATGCAGCCTCCTCCCCTGCTGCTCCACCTATAGTACCTCCATGCAGCCTCCTGTCTCAGCTCCTACTCCACCTATAGTACCTCCATGCAGCCTCCTGTCTCAGCTGCTGCTCCACCTATAGTACCTCCATGCAGCCTCCTGTCTCCTCTGCTGCTCCACCTATAGTACCTCCATGCAGCCTCCTCCTCTGCTGCTCCACCTATAGTACCTCCATGCAGCCTCCTCCCCTGCTGCTCCACCGATAGTACCTCCATGCAGCCTCCTCCTCTGCTGCTCCACCTATAGTACCTCCATGCAGCCTCCTGTCTCAGCTGCTGCTCCACCTATAGTACCTCCATGCAGCCTCCTGTCTCCTCTGCTGCTCCACCTATAGTACCTCCATGCAGCCTCCTCCTCTGCTGCTCCACCTATAGTACCTCCATGCAGCCTCCTCCTCTGCTGCTCCACCTATAGTACCTCCATGCAGCCTCCTGTCTCCTCTGCTTCTCCACCTATAGTACCTCCATGCAGCCTCCTCCTCTGCTGCTCCACCTATAGTACCTCCATGCAGCCTCCTCCTCTGCTGCTCCACCTATAGTACCTCCATGCAGCCTCCTCCTCTGCTGCTCCACCTATAGTACCTCCATGCAGCCTCCTCCTCTGCTGCTCCACCTATAGTACCTCCATGCAGCCTCCTCCTCTGCTGCTCCACCCATAGTACCTCCATGCAGCCTCCTCCTCTGCTGCTCCACCTATAGTACCTCCATGCAGCCTCCTCCCCTGCTGCTCCACCGATAGTACCTCCATGCAGCCTCCTCCTCTGCTGCTCCACCTATAGTACCTCCATGCAGCCTCCTGTCTCAGCTGCTGCTCCACCTATAGTACCTCCATGCCGCCTCCTCCTCTGCTGCTCCACCTATAGTACCTCCATGCAGCCTCCTCCTCTGCTGCTCCACCTATAGTACCTCCATGCAGCCTCCTCCTCTGCTGCTCCACCTATAGTACCTCCATGCAGCCTCCTCCTCTGCTGCTCCACCTATGGTACCTCCATGCAGCCTCCTCCCCTGCTGCTCCACCGATAGTACCTCCATGCAGCCTCCTCCTCTGCTGCTCCACCTATAGTACCTCCATGCATCCTCCTGTCTCAGCTGCTGCTCCACCTATAGTACCTCCATGCAGCCTCCTCCTCTGCTGCTCCACCTATAGTACCTCCATGCAGCCTCCTCCTCTGCTGCTCCACCTATAGTACCTCCATGCAGCCTCCTCCTCTGCTGCTCCACCTATAGTACCTCCATGCAGCCTCCTGTCTCCTCTGCTACTCCACCTATAGTACCTCCATGCAGCCTCCTGTCTCCTCTGCTGCTCCACCTATAGTACCTCCATGCAGCCTCCTGTCTCCTCTGCTGCTCCACCTACAGTACCTCCATGCAGCCTCCTCCTCTGCTGCTCCACCTATAGTACCTCCATGCAGCCTCCTCCCCTGCTGCTCCACCTATAGTACCTCCATGCAGCCTCCTCCCCTGCTGCTCCACCTATAGTACCTCCATGCAGCCTCCTCCTCTGCTGCTCCACCTATAGTACCTCCATGCAGCCTCCTGTCTCAGCTGCTGCTCCACCTATAGTACCTCCATGCAGCCTCCTGTCTCAGCTGCGGCTCCACCTATAGTACCTCCATGCAGCCTCCTCCTCTGCTGCTCCACCTATAGTACCTCCATGCAGCCTCCTCCTCTGCTTCTCCACCTATAGTACCTCCATGCAGCCTCCTCCTCTGCTGCTCCACCTATAGTACCTCCATGCAGCCTCCTCCTCTGCTGCTCCACCTATAGTACCTCCATGCAGCCTCCTCCTCTGCTGCTCCACCTATAGTACCTCCATGCAGCCTCCTCCTCTGCTGCTCCACCTATAGTACCTCCATGCAGACTCCTCCTCTGCTGCTCCACCCATAGTACCTCCATGCAGCCTCCTCCTCTGCTGCTCCACCTATAGTACCTCCATGCAGCCTCCTCCCCTGCTGCTCCACCGATAGTACCTCCATGCAGCCTCCTCCTCTGCTGCTCCACCTATAGTACCTCCATGCAGCCTCCTGTCTCAGCTGCTGCTCCACCTATAGTACCTCCATGCAGCCTCCTCCTCTGCTGCTCCACCTATAGTACCTCCATGCAGCCTCCTCCTCTGCTGCTCCACCTATAGTACCTCCATGCAGCCTCCTCCTCTGCTGCTCCACCTATAGTACCTCCATGCAGCCTCCTCCTCTGCTGCTCCACCTATGGTACCTCCATGCAGCCTCCTCCCCTGCTGCTCCACCGATAGTACCTCCATGCAGCCTCCTCCTCTGCTGCTCCACCTATAGTACCTCCATGCAGCCTCCTGTCTCAGCTGCTGCTCCACCTATAGTACCTCCATGCAGCCTCCTCCTCTGCTGCTCCACCTATAGTACCTCCATGCAGCCTCCTCCTCTGCTGCTCCACCTATAGTACCTCCATGCAGCCTCCTGTCTCAGCTGCTGCTCCACCTATAGTACCTCCATGCAGCCTCCTCCTCTGCTTCTCCACCTATAGTACCTCCATGCAGCCTCCTCCTCTGCTGCTCCACCTATAGTACCTCCATGCAGCCTCCTCCTCTGCTGCTCCACCTATAGTACCTCCATGCAGCCTCCTCCTCTGCTGCTCCACCTATAGTACCTCCATGCAGCCTCCTCCTCTGCTGCTCCACCTATAGTACCTCCATGCAGCCTCCTCCTCTGCTGCTCCACCCATAGTACCTCCATGCAGCCTCCTCCTCTGCTGCTCCACCTATAGTACCTCCATGCAGCCCCCTCCCCTGCTGCTCCACCGATAGTACCTCCATGCAGCCTCCTCCTCTGCTGCTCCACCTATAGTACCTCCATGCAGCCTCCTGTCTCAGCTGCTGCTCCACCTATAGTACCTCCATGCAGCCTCCTCCTCTGCTGCTCCACCTATAGTACCTCCATGCAGCCTCCTCCTCTGCTGCTCCACCTATAGTACCTCCATGCAGCCTCCTCCTCTGCTGCTCCACCTATAGTACCTCCATGCAGCCTCCTCCTCTGCTGCTCCACCTATGGTACCTCCATGCAGCCTCCTCCCCTGCTGCTCCACCGATAGTACCTCCATGCAGCCTCCTCCTCTGCTGCTCCACCTATAGTACCTCCATGCAGCCTCCTCCTCTGCTGCTCCACCTATAGTACCTCCATGCAGCCTCCTCCTCTGCTGCTCCACCTATAGTACCTCCATGCAGCCTCCTCCTCTGCTGCTCCACCTATAGTACCTCCATGCAGCCTCCTGTCTCCTCTGCTACTCCACCTATAGTACCTCCATGCAGCCTCCTGTCTCCTCTGCTGCTCCACCTATAGTACCTCCATGCAGCCTCCTGTCTCCTCTGCTGCTCCACCTACAGTACCTCCATGCAGCCTCCTCCTCTGCTGCTCCACCTATAGTACCTCCACGCAGCCTCCTCCCCTGCTGCTCCACCTATAGTACCTCCATGCAGCCTCCTGTCTCAGCTCCTACTCCACCTATAGTACCTCCATGCAGCCTCCTGTCTCAGCTGCTGCTCCACCTATAGTACCTCCATGCAGCCTCCTGTCTCCTCTGCTGCTCCACCTATAGTACCTCCATGCAGCCTCCTCCTCTGCTGCTCCACCTATAGTACCTCCATGCAGCCTCCTCCCCTGCTGCTCCACCGATAGTACCTCCATGCAGCCTCCTCCTCTGCTGCTCCACCTATAGTACCTCCATGCAGCCTCCTGTCTCAGCTGCTGCTCCACCTATAGTACCTCCATGCAGCCTCCTGTCTCCTCTGCTGCTCCACCTATAGTACCTCCATGCAGCCTCCTCCTCTGCTGCTCCACCTATAGTACCTCCATGCAGCCTCCTCCTCTGCTGCTCCACCTATAGTACCTCCATGCAGCCTCCTGTCTCCTCTGCTTCTCCACCTATAGTACCTCCATGCAGCCTCCTCCTCTGCTGCTCCACCTATAGTACCTCCATGCAGCCTCCTGTCTCAGCTGCTGCTCCACCTATAGTACCTCCATGCAGCCTCCTCCTCTGCTGCTCCACCTATAGTACCTCCATGCAGCCTCCTCCTCTGCTGCTCCACCTATAGTACCTCCATGCAGCCTCCTCCTCTGCTGCTCCACCCATAGTACCTCCATGCAGCCTCCTCCTCTGCTGCTCCACCTATAGTACCTCCATGAAGCCTCCTCCCCTGCTGCTCCACCGATAGTACCTCCATGCAGCCTCCTCCTCTGCTGCTCCACCTATAGTACCTCCATGCAGCCTCCTGTCTCAGCTGCTGCTCCACCTATAGTACCTCCATGCCGCCTCCTCCTCTGCTGCTCCACCTATAGTACCTCCATGCAGCCTCCTCCTCTGCTGCTCCACCTATAGTACCTCCATGCAGCCTCCTCCTCTGCTGCTCCACCTATAGTACCTCCATGCAGCCTCCTCCTCTGCTGCTCCACCTATGGTACCTCCATGCAGCCTCCTCCCCTGCTGCTCCACCGATAGTACCTCCATGCAGCCTCCTCCTCTGCTGCTCCACCTATAGTACCTCCATGCAGCCTCCTGTCTCAGCTGCTGCTCCACCTATAGTACCTCCATGCAGCCTCCTCCTCTGCTGCTCCACCTATAGTACCTCCATGCAGCCTCCTCCTCTGCTGCTCCACCTATAGTACCTCCATGCTGCCTCCTCCTCTGCTGCTCCACCTATAGTACCTCCATGCAGCCTCCTGTCTCCTCTGCTACTCCACCTATAGTACCTCCATGCAGCCTCCTGTCTCCTCTGCTGCTCCACCTATAGTACCTCCATGCAGCCTCCTGTCTCCTCTGCTGCTCCACCTACAGTACCTCCATGCAGCCTCCTCCTCTGCTGCTCCACCTATAGTACCTCCATGCAGCCTCCTCCACTGCTGCTCCACCTATAGTACCTCCATGCAGCCTCCTGTCTCAGCTGCTACTCCACCTATAGTACCTCCATGCAGCCTCCTGTCTCAGCTGCTGCTCCACCTATAGTACCTCCATGCAGCCTCCTGTCTCCTCTGCTGCTCCACCTATAGTACCTCCATGCAGCCTTCTGTCTCCTCTGCTGCTCCACCTATAGTACCTCCATGCAGCCTCCTGTCTCAGCTGCTGCTCCACCTATAGTATCTCCATGCAGCCTCCTCCGCTGCTGCTCCACCTATAGTACCTCCATGCAGCCTCCTCCTCTGCTGCTCCACCTATAGTACCTCCATGCAGCCTCCTGTCTCAGCTGCTGCTCCACCTATAGTACCTCCATGCAGCCTCCTCCTCTGCTTCTCCACCTATAGTACCTCCATGCAGCCTCCTCCTCTGCTGCTCCACCTATAGTACCTCCATGCAGCCTCCTCCTCTGCTGCTCCACCTATAGTACCTCCATGCAGCCTCCTCCTCTGCTGCTCCACCTATAGTACCTCCATGCAGCCTCCTCCTCTGCTGCTCCACCCATAGTACCTCCATGCAGCCTCCTCCTCTGCTGCTCCACCTATAGTACCTCCATGCAGCCCCCTCCCCTGCTGCTCCACCGATAGTACCTCCATGCAGCCTCCTCCTCTGCTGCTCCACCTATAGTACCTCCATGCAGCCTCCTGTCTCAGCTGCTGCTCCACCTATAGTACCTCCATGCAGCCTCCTCCTCTGCTGCTCCACCTATAGTACCTCCATGCAGCCTCCTCCTCTGCTGCTCCACCTATAGTACCTCCATGCAGCCTCCTCCTCTGCTGCTCCACCTATAGTACCTCCATGCAGCCTCCTCCTCTGCTGCTCCACCTATGGTACCTCCATGCAGCCTCCTCCCCTGCTGCTCCACCGATAGTACCTCCATGCAGCCTCCTCCTCTGCTGCTCCACCTATAGTACCTCCATGCAGCCTCCTCCTCTGCTGCTCCACCTATAGTACCTCCATGCAGCCTCCTCCTCTGCTGCTCCACCTATAGTACCTCCATGCAGCCTCCTCCTCTGCTGCTCCACCTATAGTACCTCCATGCAGCCTCCTGTCTCCTCTGCTACTCCACCTATAGTACCTCCATGCAGCCTCCTGTCTCCTCTGCTGCTCCACCTATAGTACCTCCATGCAGCCTCCTGTCTCCTCTGCTGCTCCACCTACAGTACCTCCATGCAGCCTCCTCCTCTGCTGCTCCACCTATAGTACCTCCATGCAGCCTCCTCCCCTGCTGCTCCACCTATAGTACCTCCATGCAGCCTCCTGTCTCAGCTCCTACTCCACCTATAGTACCTCCATGCAGCCTCCTGTCTCAGCTGCTGCTCCACCTATAGTACCTCCATGCAGCCTCCTGTCTCCTCTGCTGCTCCACCTATAGTACCTCCATGCAGCCTCCTCCTCTGCTGCTCCACCTATAGTACCTCCATGCAGCCTCCTCCCCTGCTGCTCCACCGATAGTACCTCCATGCAGCCTCCTCCTCTGCTGCTCCACCTATAGTACCTCCATGCAGCCTCCTGTCTCAGCTGCTGCTCCACCTATAGTACCTCCATGCAGCCTCCTGTCTCCTCTGCTGCTCCACCTATAGTACCTCCATGCAGCCTCCTCCTCTGCTGCTCCACCTATAGTACCTCCATGCAGCCTCCTCCTCTGCTGCTCCACCTATAGTACCTCCATGCAGCCTCCTGTCTCCTCTGCTTCTCCACCTATAGTACCTCCATGCAGCCTCCTCCTCTGCTGCTCCACCTATAGTACCTCCAGGCAGCCTCCTGTCTCAGCTGCTGCTCCACCTATAGTACCTCCATGCAGCCTCCTCCTCTGCTGCTCCACCTATAGTACCTCCATGCAGCCTCCTCCTCTGCTGCTCCACCTATAGTACCTCCATGCAGCCTCCTCCTCTGCTGCTCCACCCATAGTACCTCCATGCAGCCTCCTCCTCTGCTGCTCCACCTATAGTACCTCCATGAAGCCTCCTCCCCTGCTGCTCCACCGATAGTACCTCCATGCAGCCTCCTCCTCTGCTGCTCCACCTATAGTACCTCCATGCAGCCTCCTGTCTCAGCTGCTGCTCCACCTATAGTACCTCCATGCCGCCTCCTCCTCTGCTGCTCCACCTATAGTACCTCCATGCAGCCTCCTCCTCTGCTGCTCCACCTATAGTACCTCCATGCAGCCTCCTCCTCTGCTGCTCCACCTATAGTACCTCCATGCAGCCTCCTCCTCTGCTGCTCCACCTATGGTACCTCCATGCAGCCTCCTCCCCTGCTGCTCCACCGATAGTACCTCCATGCAGCCTCCTCCTCTGCTGCTCCACCTATAGTACCTCCATGCAGCCTCCTGTCTCAGCTGCTGCTCCACCTATAGTACCTCCATGCAGCCTCCTCCTCTGCTGCTCCACCTATAGTACCTCCATGCAGCCTCCTCCTCTGCTGCTCCACCTATAGTACCTCCATGCAGCCTCCTCCTCTGCTGCTCCACCTATAGTACCTCCATGCAGCCTCCTGTCTCCTCTGCTACTCCACCTATAGTACCTCCATGCAGCCTCCTGTCTCCTCTGCTGCTCCACCTATAGTACCTCCATGCAGCCTCCTGTCTCCTCTGCTGCTCCACCTACAGTACCTCCATGCAGCCTCCTCCTCTGCTGCTCCACCTATAGTACCTCCATGCAGCCTCCTCCACTGCTGCTCCACCTATAGTACCTCCATGCAGCCTCCTGTCTCAGCTGCTACTCCACCTATAGTACCTCCATGCAGCCTCCTGTCTCAGCTGCTGCTCCACCTATAGTACCTCCATGCAGCCTCCTGTCTGCTCTGCTGCTCCACCTATAGTACCTCCATGCAGCCTTCTGTCTCCTCTGCTGCTCCACCTATAGTACCTCCATGCAGCCTCCTGTCTCAGCTGCTGCTCCACCTATAGTATCTCCATGCAGCCTCCTCCGCTGCTGCTCCACCTATAGTACCTCCATGCAGCCTCCTCCTCTGCTGCTCCACCTATAGTACCTCTATGCAGCCTCCTGTCTCCTCTGCTGCTCCACCTATAGTACCTCCATGCAGCCTCCTGTCTCCTCTGCTGCTCCACCTATAGTACCTCCATGCAGCCTCCTGTCTCCTCTGCTGCTCCACCTATTGTACCTCCATGCAGCCTCCTGTCTCCTCTGCTGCTCCACCTATAGTACCTCCCTACAGCCTCCTCCTCTGCTGCTCCACCTATAGTACCTCCATTCAGCCTCCTGTCTCCTCTGCTGCTCCACCTATAGTACCTCCCTACAGCCTCCTGTTTCCAATGCTACTCCACCTATAGTACCTCCATGCAGCCCCCTGTCTCCCCTGCTGCTCCACCTATAGTACCTCCATGCAGCCTCCTCCCCTGCTGCTCCACCTATAGTAGCTCCACGCAGCCTCCTCCCCTGCTGCTCCACCTATAGTACCTCCATGCAGCCTCCTCCTCTGCTGCTCCACCTATAGTACCTCCATGCAGCCTCCTGTCTCCTCTAATGCTCCACCTATAGTACCTCCCTACAGCCTCCTCCTCTGCTGCTCCACCTATAGTGCCTCCATTCAGCCTCCGGTCTCCTCTGCTGCTCCACCTATAGGAACTCCATGCAGCCTCCTGTCTCCTCTGCTGCTCCACCTATAGTACCTCCATGCAGCCTCCTGTCTCCTCTACTGCTCCACCTATAGTACCCCCATGCAGCTTCCTGTCTCCTCTGCTGCCTCACCTGTAGTACCTCCATGCAGCCTCCTCCTCTGCTGCTCCACCTATAGTACCTCCCTACAGCCTCCTGTCTCCCCTGCTACTCCACCTATTGTACCTCCATGCAGCCTCCTGTCTCCTCTACTGCTCCACCTATAGTACCCCCCATGCAGCTTCCCGTCTCCTCTGCTGCCTCACCTATAGTACCTCCATGCAGCCTCCTCCTCTGCTGCTCCACCCATAGTACCTCCATGCAGCCTCCTCCTCTGCTGCTCCACCTATAGTACCTCCATGCAGCCTCCTCCCCTGCTGCTCCACCGATAGTACCTCCATGCAGCCTCCTCCTCTGCTGCTCCACCTATAGTACCTCCATGCAGCCTCCTGTCTCAGCTGCTGCTCCACCTATAGTACCTCCATGCAGCCTCCTCCTCTGCTGCTCCACCTATAGTACCTCCATGCAGCCTCCTCCTCTGCTGCTCCACCTATAGTACCTCCATGCAGCCTCCTCCCCTGCTGCTCCACCGATAGTACCTCCATGCAGCCTCCTCTGCTGCTCCACCTATAGTACCTCCATGCAGCCTCCTGTCTCAGCTGCTGCTCCACCTATAGTACCTCCATGCAGCCTCCTCCTCTGCTGCTCCACCTATAGTACCTCCATGCAGCCTCCTCCTCTGCTGCTCCACCTATAGTACCTCCATGCAGCCTCCTCCTCTGCTGCTCCACCTATAGTACCTCCATGCAGCCTCCTGTCTCCTCTGCTACTCCACCTATAGTACCTCCATGCAGCCTCCTGTCTCCTCTGCTGCTCCACCTATAGTACCTCCATGCAGCCTCCTGTCTCCTCTGCTGCTCCACCTACAGTACCTCCATGCAGCCTCCTCCTCTGCTGCTCCACCCATAGTACCTCCATGCAGCCTCCTCCCCTGCTGCTCCACCTATAGTACCTCCATGCAGCCTCCTGTCTCGGCTGCTACTCCACCTATAGTACCTCCATGCAGCCTCCTGTCTAAGCTGCTGCCTCCACCTATAGTACCTCCATGCAGCCTCCTGTCTCCTCTGCTGCTCCACCTATAGTACGTCCATGCAGCCTTCTGTCTCCTCTGCTGCTCCACCTATAGTACCTCCCTACAGCCTCCTCCTCTGCTGCTCCACCTATAGTACCTCCATGCAGCCTCCTCCGCTGCTGCTCCACCTATAGTACCTCCCATGCAGCCTCCTCCTCTGCTGCTCCACCTATAGTACCTCCATGCAGCCTCCTGTCTCCTCTGCTGCTCCACCTATAGTACCTCCATACAGCCTCCTGTCTCCTCTGCTGCTCCACCTATAGTACCTCCATGCAGCCTCCTGTCTCCTCTGCTGCTCCACCTATTGTACCTCCATGCAGCCTCCTGTCCCCTCTGCTGCTCCACCTATAGTACCTCCCTACAGCCTCCTCCCCTGCTGCTCCACCTATAGTACCTCCATTCAGCCTCCTGTCTCCTCTGCTGCTCCACCTATAGTACCTCCCTACAGCCTCCTGTTTCCAATGCTACTCCACCTATAGTACCTCCATGCAGCCCCCTGTCTCCCCTGCTGCTCCACCTATAGTACCTCCATGCAGCCTCCTCCCCTGCTGCTCCACCTGTAGTACCTCCATGCAGCCTCCTCCTCTGCTGCTCCACCTATAGTACCTCCATGCAGCCTCCTGTCTCCTCTGCTGCTCCACCTATAGTACCTCCATGCAGCCTCCTGTCTCCTCTGCTGCTCCACCTATAGTACCTCCATGCAGCCTCCTGTCTCCTCTGCTGCTCCACCTATAGTACCTCCATGCAGCCTCCTCCTCTGCTGCTCCACCTATAGTACCTCCATGCAGCCTCCTGTCCTCTGCTGCTCCACCTATAGTACCTCCATGCAGCCTCCTCTCCCTGCTGCTCCACCTATAGTACCTCCATGCAGCCTCCTGTCTCCCTGCTGCTCCACCTATAGTACCTCCATGCAGCCTCCTCCTCTGCTGCTCCACCTATAGTACCTCCATGCAGCCTCCTCTCCTCTGCTGCTCCACCTATAGTACCTCCATGCAGCCTCCTCCTCTGCTGCTCCACCTATAGTACCTCCATGCAGCCTCCTGTCTCCTCTGCTGCTCCACCTATAGTACCTCCATGCAGCCTCCTGTCTCCTCTGCTGCTCCACCTATAGTACCTCCATGCAGCCTCCTGTCTCCTCTGCTGCTCCACCTATAGTACCTCCATGCAGCCTCTGTCTCCTCTGCTGCTCCACCTATAGTACCTCCATGCAGCCTCCTGTCTCCTCTGCTGCTCCACCTATAGTACCTCCATGCAGCCTCCTCCTCTGCTGCTCCACCTATAGTACCTCCATGCAGCCTCCTGTCTCCTCTGCTGCTCCACCTATAGTACCTCCATGCAGCCTCCTGTCTCCTCTGCTGCTCCACCTATAGTACCTCCATGCAGCCTCCTGTCTCCTCTGCTGCTCCACCTATAGTACCTCCATGCAGCCTCCTGTCTCCTCTGCTGCTCCACCTATAGTACCTCCATGCAGCCTCCTGTCTCCTCTGCTGCTCCACCTATAGTACCTCCATGCAGCCTCCTCCTCTGCTGCTCCACCTATAGTACCTCCATGCAGCCTCCTGTCTCCTCTGCTGCTCCACCTATAGTACCTCCATGCAGCCTCCTGTCTCCTCTGCTGCTCCACCTATAGTACCCCATGCAGCCTCCTGTCTCCTCTGCTGCTCCACCTATAGTACCTCCATGCAGCCTCCTCCTCTGCTGCTCCACCTATAGTACCTCCATGCAGCCTCCTGTCTCCTCTGCTGCTCCACCTATAGTACCTCCATGCAGCCTCCTCCTCTGCTGCTCCACCTATAGTACCTCCATGCAGCCTCCTCTCCTCTGCTGCTCCACCTATAGTACCTCCATGCAGCCTCCTGTCTCCTCTGCTGCTCCACCTATAGTACCTCCATGCAGCCTCCTGTCTCCTCTGCTGCTCCACCTATAGTACCTCCATGCAGCCTCCTGTCTCCTCTGCTGCTCCACCTATAGTACCTCCATGCAGCCTCCTGTCTCCTCTGCTGCTCCACCTATAGTACCTCCATGCAGCCTCCTCCTCTGCTGCTCCACCTATAGTACCTCCATGCAGCCTCCTGTCTCCTCTGCTGCTCCACCTATAGTACCTCCATGCAGCCTCCTGTCTCCTCTGCTGCTCCACCTATAGTACCTCCATGCAGCCTCCTGTCTCCTCTGCTGCTCCACCTATAGTACCTCCATGCAGCCTCCTGTCTCCTCTGCTGCTCCACCTATAGTACCTCCATGCAGCCTCCTGTCTCCTCTGCTGCTCCACCTATAGTACCTCCATGCAGCCTCCTCCTCTGCTGCTCCACCTATAGTACCTCCATGCAGCCTCCCTCCTCTGCTGCTCCACCTATAGTACCTCCATGCAGCCTCCTGTCTCCTCTGCTGCTCCACCTATAGTACCTCCATGCAGCCTCCTGTCTCCTCTGCTGCTCCACCTATAGTACCTCCATGCAGCCTCCTCCTCTGCTGCTCCACCTATAGTACCTCCATGCAGCCTCCTGTCTCTCTGCTGCTCCACCTATAGTACCTCCATGCAGCCTCCTCCTCTGCTGCTCCACCTATAGTACCTCCATGCAGCCTCCTGTCTCCTCTGCTGCTCCACCTATAGTACCTCCATGCAGCCTCCTGTCTCCTCTGCTGCTCCACCTATAGTACCTCCATGCAGCCTCCTGTCTCCTCTGCTGCTCCACCTATAGTACCTCCATGCAGCCTCCTGTCTCCTCTGCTGCTCCACCTATAGTACCTCCATGCAGCCTCCTGTCTCCTCTGCTGCTCCACCTATAGTACCTCCATGCAGCCTCCTCCTCTGCTGCTCCACCTATAGTACCTCCATGCAGCCTCCTGTCTCCTCTGCTGCTCCACCTATAGTACCTCCATGCAGCCTCCTGTCTCCTCTGCTGCTCCACCTATAGTACCTCCATGCAGCCTCCTGTCTCCTCTGCTGCTCCACCTATAGTACCTCCATGCAGCCTCCTCCTCTGCTGCTCCACCTATAGTACCTCCATGCAGCCTCCTGTCTCCTCTGCTGCTCCACCTATAGTACCTCCATGCAGCCTCCTCCTCTGCTGCTCCACCTATAGTACCTCCATGCAGCCTCCCTCCTCTGCTGCTCCACCTATAGTACCTCCATGCAGCCTCCTCCTCTGCTGCTCCACCTATAGTACCTCCATGCAGCCTCCTGTCTCCTCTGCTGCTCCACCTATAGTACCTCCATGCAGCCTCCTCCTCTGCTGCTCCACCTATAGTACCTCCATGCAGCCTCCTGTCTCCTCTGCTGCTCCACCTATAGTACCTCCATGCAGCCTCCTGTCTCTCTGCTGCTCCACCTATAGTACCTCCATGCAGCCTCCTCCTCTGCTGCTCCACCTATAGTACCTCCATGCAGCCTGTCTCCTCTGCTGCTCCACCTATAGTACCTCCATGCAGCCTCCTGTCTCTGCTGCTCCACCTATAGTACCTCCATGCAGCCTCCTGTCTCCTCTGCTGCTCCACCTATAGTACCTCCATGCAGCCTCCTGTCTCCTCTGCTGCTCCACCTATAGTACCTCCATGCAGCCTGTCTCCTCTGCTGCTCCACCTATAGTACCTCCATGCAGCCTCCTCCTCTGCTGCTCCACCTATAGTACCTCCATGCAGCCTCCTGTCCCTCTGCTGCTCCACCTATAGTACCTCCATGCAGCCTCCCTCCTCTGCTGCTCCACCTATAGTACCTCCATGCAGCCTCCTGTCTCCTCTGCTGCTCCACCTATAGTACCTCCATGCAGCCTCCTGTCTCCTCTGCTGCTCCACCTATAGTACCTCCATGCAGCCTCCTCCCTCTGCTGCTCCACCTATAGTACCTCCATGCAGCCTCCTGTCTCCTCTGCTGCTCCACCTATAGTACCTCCATGCAGCCTCCTGTCTCCTCTGCTGCTCCACCTATAGTACCTCCATGCAGCCTCCTGTCTCCTCTGCTGCTCCACCTATAGTACCTCCATGCAGCCTCCTCCTCTGCTGCTCCACCTATAGTACCTCCATGCAGCCTCCTCCTCTGCTGCTCCACCTATAGTACCTCCATGCAGCCTCCTCCTCTGCTGCTCCACCTATAGTACCTCCATGCAGCCTCCCTCCTCTGCTGCTCCACCTATAGTACCTCCATGCAGCCTCCTCCTCTGCTGCTCCACCTATAGTACCTCCATGCAGCCTCCTGTCTCCTCTGCTGCTCCACCTATAGTACCTCCATGCAGCCTCCTCCTCTGCTGCTCCACCTATAGTACCTCCATGCAGCCTCCTGTCTCCTCTGCTGCTCCACCTATAGTACCTCCATGCAGCCTCCCTCCTCTGCTGCTCCACCTATAGTACCTCCATGCAGCCTCCTCCTCTGCTGCTCCACCTATAGTACCTCCATGCAGCCTCCTGTCTCCTCTGCTGCTCCACCTATAGTACCTCCATGCAGCCTCCTGTCTCCTCTGCTGCTCCACCTATAGTACCTCCATGCAGCCTCCTGTCTCCTCTGCTGCTCCACCTATAGTACCTCCATGCAGCCTCCTGTCTCCTCTGCTGCTCCACCTATAGTACCTCCATGCAGCCTCCTCCTCTGCTGCTCCACCTATAGTACCTCCATGCAGCCTCCTGTCTCCTCTGCTGCTCCACCTATAGTACCTCCATGCAGCCTCCTGTCTCTCTGCTGCTCCACCTATAGTACCTCCATGCAGCCCCCTGTCTCCCCTGCTGCTCCACCTATAGTACCTCCATGCAGCCTCCTCCCCTGCTGCTCCACCTATAGTACCTCCATGCAGCCTCCTGTCTCCTCTGCTGCTCCACCTATAGTACCTCCATGCAGCCTCCTCTCCTCTGCTGCTCCACCTATAGTACCTCCATGCAGCCTCCTGTCCCCTGCTGCTCCACCTATAGTACCTCCATGCAGCCTCCTCTCCCTGCTGCTCCACCTATAGTACCTCCATGCAGCCTCCTCCCTCTGCTGCTCCACCTATAGTACCTCCATGCAGCCTCCTCCTCTGCTGCTCCACCTATAGTACCTCCATGCAGCCTCCTCCTCTGCTGCTCCACCTATAGTACCTCCATGCAGCCTCCTGTCTCCTCTGCTGCTCCACCTATAGTACCTCCATGCAGCCTCCTCCTCTGCTGCTCCACCTATAGTACCTCCATGCAGCCTCCTGTCTCCTCTGCTGCTCCACCTATAGTACCTCCATGCAGCCTCCTCCTCTGCTGCTCCACCTATAGTACCTCCATGCAGCCTCCTGTCTCCTCTGCTGCTCCACCTATAGTACCTCCATGCAGCCTCCTGTCTCCTGCTGCTCCACCTATAGTACCTCCATGCAGCCTTGTCTCCTCTGCTGCTCCACCTATAGTACCTCCATGCAGCCTCCTGTCTCCTCTGCTGCTCCACCTATAGTACCTCCATGCAGCCTCCTCCTCTGCTGCTCCACCTATAGTACCTCCATGCAGCCTCCTGTCTCCTCTGCTGCTCCACCTATAGTACCTCCATCAGCCTCCTGTCTCCTCTGCTGCTCCACCTATAGTACCTCCATGCAGCCTGTCTCCTCTGCTGCTCCACCTATAGTACCTCCATGCAGCCTCCTGTCTCCTCTGCTGCTCCACCTATAGTACCTCCATGCAGCCTCCTGTCTCCTCTGCTGCTCCACCTATAGTACCTCCATGCAGCCTCCTGTCCTCCTCTGCTGCTCCACCTATAGTACCTCCATGCAGCCTCCTCCTCTGCTGCTCCACCTATAGTACCTCCATGCAGCCTCCTGTCTCCTCTGCTGCTCCACCTATAGTACCTCCATGCAGCCTCCTCCCCTGCTGCTCCACCTATAGTACCTCCATGCAGCCTCCTCCTCTGCTGCTCCACCTATAGTACCTCCATGCAGCCTCCTCCTCTGCTGCTCCACCTATAGTACCTCCATGCAGCCTCCTGTCTCCTCTGCTGCTCCACCTATAGTACCTCCCTACAGCCTCCTCCTCTGCTGCTCCACCTATAGTACCTCCATGCAGCCTCCTGTCTCCTCTGCTGCTCCACCTATAGTACCTCCATGCAGCCTCCTGTCTCCTCTGCTGCTCCACCTATAGTACCTCCATGCAGCCTCCTGTCTCCTCTGCTGCTCCACCTATAGTACCTCCATGCAGCCTCCTGTCTCCTCTGCTGCTCCACCTATAGTACCTCCATGCAGCCTCCTCTCTGCTGCTCCACCTATAGTACCTCCTGCAGCCTCCTGTCTCCTCTGCTGCTCCACCTATAGTACCTCCATGCAGCCTCCTGTCTCTCTGCTGCTCCACCTATAGTACCTCCATGCAGCCTCCTGTCTCCTCTGCTGCTCCACTATAGTACCTCCATGCAGCCTCCCTCTGCTGCTCCACCTATAGTACCTCCATGCAGCCTCCTGTCTCCTCTGCTGCTCCACCTATAGTACCTCCATGCAGCCTCCTCCTCTGCTGCTCCACCTATAGTACCTCCATGCAGCCTCCTGTCTCCTCTGCTGCTCCACCTATAGTACCTCCATGCAGCCTCCTGTCTCCTGCTGCTCCACCTATAGTACCTCCATGCAGCCTCCTGTCTCCTCTGCTGCTCCACCTATAGTACCTCCATGCAGCCTCTGTCTCCTCTGCTGCTCCACCTATAGTACCTCCATGCAGCCTCCTGTCTCCTCTGCTGCTCCACCTATAGTACCTCCATGCAGCCTCCTGTCTCCTCTGCTGCTCCACCTATAGTACCTCCATGCAGCCTCCTCCTCTGCTGCTCCACCTATAGTACCTCCATGCAGCTCTGTCTCCTCTGCTGCTCCACCTATAGTACCTCCATGCAGCCTCCTCCTCTGCTGCTCCACCTATAGTACCTCCATGCAGCCTCCTCCTCTGCTGCTCCACCTATAGTACCTCCATGCAGCCTCCTCCTCTGCTGCTCCACCTATAGTACCTCCATGCAGCCTCCTGTCTCCTCTGCTGCTCCACCTATAGTACCTCCATGCAGCCTCCTCCTCTGCTGCTCCACCTATAGTACCTCCATGCAGCCTCCTGTCTCCTCTGCTGCTCCACCTATAGTACCTCCATGCAGCCTCCTGTCCCTCTGCTGCTCCACCTATAGTACCTCCATGCAGCCTCCTGTCTCCTCTGCTGCTCCACCTATAGTACATGCAGCCTCCTGTCCCTCTGCTGCTCCACCTATAGTACCTCCATGCAGCCTCCTCCTCTGCTGCTCCACCTATAGTACCTCCTGCAGCCTCCTGTCTCCTCTGCTGCTCCACCTATAGTACCTCCATGCAGCCTCCTGTCTCCTCTGCTGCTCCACCTATAGTACCCCCATGCAGCTTCCTGTCTCCTCTGCTGCCTCACCTATAGTACCTCCATGCAGCCTCCTCCTCTGCTGCTCCACCTATAGTACCTCCATGCAGCCTCCTGTCTCCTCTGCTGCTCCACCTATAGTACCTCCATGCAGCCTCCTCCTCTGCTGCTCCACCTATAGTACCTCCATGCAGCCTCCTGTCTCCTCTGCTGCTCCACCTATAGTACCTCCATGCAGCCTCCTGTCTCCTCTGCTGCTCCACCTATAGTACCTCCATGCAGCCTCCTGTCTCCTCTGCTGCTCCACCTATAGTACCTCCATGCAGCCTCCTGTCTCTCTGCTGCTCCACCTATAGTACCTCCATGCAGCCTCCTGTCTCCTCTGCTGCTCCACCTATAGTACCTCCATGCAGCCTCCTGTCTCCCTGCTGCTCCACCTATAGTACCTCCATGCAGCCTCCTCCTCTGCTGCTCCACCTATAGTACCTCCATGCAGCCTCCTGTCTCCTCTGCTGCTCCACCTATAGTACCTCCATGCAGCCTCCTCTCCTCTGCTGCTCCACCTATAGTACCTCCATGCAGCCTCCTCCCTCTGCTGCTCCACCTATAGTACCTCCATGCAGCCTCCTGTCTCCTCTGCTGCTCCACCTATAGTACCTCCATGCAGCCTCCTCCTCTGCTGCTCCACCTATAGTACCTCCATGCAGCCTCCTCCTCTGCTGCTCCACCTATAGTACCTCCATGCAGCCTCCTGTCTCCTCTGCTGCTCCACCTATAGTACCTCCATGCAGCCTCCTGTCTCCTCTACTGCTCCACCTATAGTACCCCCATGCAGCTTCCTGTCTCCTCTGCTGCCTCACCTATAGTACCTCCATGCAGCCTCCTCCTCTGCTGCTCCACCTATAGTACCTCCATGCAGCCTCCTGTCTCCTCTGCTGCTCCACCTATAGTACCTCCCTGCAGCCTCCTCCTCTGCTGCTCCACCTATAGTACCTCCATGCAGCCTCCTCCTCTGCTGCTCCACCTATAGTACCTCCATGCAGCCTCCTGTCTCCTCTGCTGCTCCACCTATAGTACCTCCATGCAGCCTCCTGTCTCCTCTGCTGCTCCACCTATAGTACCTCCATGCAGCCTCCTGTCTCCTCTGCTGCTCCACCTATAGTACCTCCATGCAGCCTCCTGTCTCCTCTGCTGCTCCACCTATAGTACCTCCATGCAGCCTCCTCCTCTGCTGCTCCACCTATAGTACCTCCATGCAGCCTCCTGTCTCCTCTGCTGCTCCACCTATAGTACCTCCATGCAGCCTCCTGTCTCCTCTGCTGCTCCACCTATAGTACCTCCATGCAGCCTCCTCCTCTGCTGCTCCACCTATAGTACCTCCATGCAGCCTCCTGTCTCCCCTGCTGCTCCACCTATAGTACCTCCATGCAGCCTCCTCCTGCTGCTCCACCTATAGTACCTCCATGCAGCCTCCTCTCCTCTGCTGCTCCACCTATAGTACCTCCATGCAGCCTCCTCCTCTGCTGCTCCACCTATAGTACCTCCATGCAGCCTCCTGTCTCCTCTGCTGCTCCACCTATAGTACCTCCATGCAGCCTCCTCCTCTGCTGCTCCACCTATAGTACCTCCATGCAGCCTCCTGTCTCCTGCTGCTCCACCTATAGTACCTCCATGCAGCCTCCTGTCTCCTCTGCTGCTCCACCTATAGTACCTCCATGCAGCCTCCTGTCTCCTCTGCTGCTCCACCTATAGTACCTCCATGCAGCCTCCTGTCCCCTCTGCTGCTCCACCTATAGTACCTCCATGCAGCTCCTGTCCCCTCTGCTGCTCCACCTATAGTACCTCCATGCAGCCTCCTCCGCTGCTGCTCCACCTATAGTACCTCCATGCAGCCTCCTGTCTCCTCTGCTGCTCCACCTATAGTACCTCCATGCAGCCTCCTGTCTCCTCTGCTGCTCCACCTATAGTACCTCCATGCAGCCTCCTGTCTCCTCTGCTGCTCCACCTATAGTACCTCCATGCAGCCTCCTGTCTCCTCTGCTGCTCCACCTATAGTACCTCCATGCAGCCTCCTGTCTCCTCTGCTGCTCCACCTATAGTACCTCCATGCAGCCTCCTGTCTCCTCTGCTGCTCCACCTATAGTACCTCCATGCAGCCTCCTCCTCTGCTGCTCCACCTATAGTACCTCCATGCAGCCCCCTGTCTCCCCTGCTGCTCCACCTATAGTACCTCCATGCAGCCTCCTCCCCTGCTGCTCCACCTATAGTACCTCCATGCAGCCTCCTCCTCTGCTGCTCCACCTATAGTACCCCTCATGCAGCCTCCTCCTCTGCTGCTCCACCTATAGTACCTCCATGCAGCCTCCTGTCTCCTCTGCTGCTCCACCTATAGTACCTCCATGCAGCCTCCTCCTCTGCTGCTCCACCTATAGTACCTCCATTCAGCCTCCTGTCTCCTCTGCTGCTCCACCTATAGTACCTCCATGCAGCCTCCTCTCCTCTGCTGCTCCACCTATAGTACCTCCATGCAGCCTCCTGTCTCCTCTGCTGCTCCACCTATAGTACCCCATGCAGCCTCCTGTCTCCTCTGCTGCTCCACCTATAGTACCTCCATGCAGCCTCCTCCTCTGCTGCTCCACCTATAGTACCTCCATGCAGCCTCCTGCTCCCCTGCTGCTCCACCTATAGTACCTCCATGCAGCCTCCTGTCTCCTCTGCTGCTCCACCTATAGTACCCCCATGCAGCCTCCTCTCCTCTGCTGCTCACCTATAGTACCTCCATGCAGCCTCCCTCCTCTGCTGCTCCACCTATAGTACCTCCATGCAGCCTCCTGTCCCCTCTGCTGCCCACCTATAGTACCTCCATGCAGCCTCCTCCTCTGCTGCTCCACCTATAGTACCTCCATGCAGCCTCCTGTCTCCTCTGCTGCTCCACCTATAGTACCTCCATGCAGCCTCCTGTTCCTCTGCTGCTCCACCTATAGTACCTCCATGCAGCCTCCTGTCTCCTCTGCTGCTCCACCTATAGTACCTCCATGCAGCTCCTGTCTCCTCTGCTGCTCCACCTATAGTACCTCCATGCAGCCTCCTGTCTCCTCTGCTGCTCCACCTATAGTACCTCCATGCAGCCTCCTGTCTCGCTGCTGCTCCACCTATAGTACCTCCATGCAGCCTCCTCCTCTGCTGCTCCACCTATAGTACCTCCATGCAGCCTCCTGTCTCCTGCTGCTCCACCTATAGTACCTCCATGCAGCCTCCTCCTCTGCTGCTCCACTATAGTACCTCCATGCAGCCTC
>NW_022262442.1:0-60409 GCF_002021735.2 Oncorhynchus kisutch
CCCCTCTCCTTTATAACTGACTAGGTATCCCCCTCCCCTTTATAACTGACTAGGTATCCCCTCTCCCTTATAACTGACTAGGTATCCCCCTTCCCCTTATAACTGACTAGGTATCCCCCTTCCCCTTTACAACTGACTAGGTATCCCCCTCCCTTTATAACTGACTAGGCATCCCCCTCTCCCTTACAACTGACTAGGTATCCCCCTTCCCCTTATAACTGACTAGGTATCCCCCTCTCCCTTTACAACTGACTAGGTATCCCCCTTCCCCTTTACAACTGACTAGGTATCCCCCTCTCCCTTATAACTGACTAGGCATCCCCCTCTCCCTTTATAACTGACTAGGTATCCCCCTCCCCCTTTATAACTGACTAGGTATCCCCTTCCCCTTTATAACTGACTAGGTATCCCCTTCCCCTTATAATGACTAGGTATCCCCCTCTCCCTTTATAACTGACTAGGTATCCCCCTCTCCCTTTATAACTGACTAGGTATCCCCCTTTACAACTGACTAGGTATCCCCTTCCCCTTTATAACTGACTAGGTATCCCCCTTCCCTTTATAACTGACTAGGTATCCCCCTCTCCCTTTATAACTGACTAGGTATCCCCCTTTACAACTGACTAGGTATCCCCCTCTCCCTTTATACTGACTAGGTATCCCCCTTCCCCTTATAACTGACTAGGTATCCCCCTTCCCCTTTATAACTGACTAGGTATCCCCTTTACAACTGACTAGGTATCCCCCTCTCCCTTTATAACTGACTAGGTATCCCCCTTCCCCTTTATAACTGACTAGTTATCCCCTTCCCCTTTACAACTGACTAGGTATCCCCTTCCCCTTTATAACTGACTAGGTATCCCCTCTCCCTTATAACTGACTAGGTATCCCCTTTTACAACTGACTAGGTATCCCCCTCTCCCTTTATAACTGACTAGGTATCCCCCTTCCCTTTATAACTGACTAGGTATCCCCTCTCCCTTTATAACTGACTAGGTATCCCCCTTCCCTTTATAATGACTAGGTATCCCCCTTCCCCTTTACAACTGACTAGGTATCCCCCTTCCCCTTTATAACTGACTAGGTATCCCCCTCTCCCTTTAAACTGACTAGGTATCCCCTTCCCTTTACAACTGACTAGGTATCCCCCTCTCCCTTTACACTGACTAGGTATCCCCCTTCCCTTTACAACTGACTAGGTATCCCCCTCTCCCTTTATAACTGACTAGGTATCCCCTCTCCCTTTATAACTGACTAGGTATCCCCCTTCCCCTTATAACTGACTAGGTATCCCCCTTCCCCTTTATAACTGACTAGGTATCCCCCTTCCCCTTTATAACTGACTAGGTATCCCCCTCTCCCTTTATAAACTGACTAGGTATCCCCCTCTCCCTTATAACTGACTAGGTATCCCCCCTTTACAACTGACTAGGTATCCCCCTTCCCCTTTATAACTGACTAGGTATCCCCCTTCCCCTTATAACTGACTAGGTATCCCCCTCTCCCTTTATAACTGACTAGGTATCCCCCTTTACAACTGACTAGGTATCCCCCTTCCCCTTTATAACTGACTAGGTATCCCCCTCTCCCTTTATAACTGACTAGGTATCCCCCTTTACAACTGACTAGGTATCCCCCTCTCCTTTATAACTGACTAGGTATCCCCTTCCCTTTATAACTGACTAGGTTCCCCCTTCCCCTTTACAACTGACTAGGTATCCCCCTTCCCCTTTATAACTGACTAGGCATCCCCCTCTCCCTTTACAACTGACTAGGTATCCCCCTTCCCCTTTACAACTGACTAGGTATCCCCCTCTCCCTTTACAACTGACTAGGCATCCCCCTCTCCCTTTATAACGGACTAGGTATCCCCCCTCTCCCTTTACAACTGACTAGGTATCCCCCTTCCCCTATACGACTGACTAGGTATCCCCTCTCCCTTTTATAACTGACTAGGCATCCCCCTCTCCCTTTATAACTGACTAGGTATCCCCCTTCCCCTTTATAACTGACTAGGTATCCCCCTCTCCCTTTATAACTGACTAGGTATCCCCCTTCCCCTTTATAACTGACTAGGTATCCCCCTTCCCCTTTATAACTGACTAGGTATCCCCCTTTACAACTGACTAGGTATCCCCCTCTCCCTTTATAACTGACTAGGTATCCCCCTTCCCCTTTATAACTGACTAGGTATCCCCCTTCCCCTTTACAACTGACTAGGTATCCCCCTTCCCCTTTATAACTGACTAGGTATCCCCCTCTCCCTTTACAACTGACTAGGTATCCCCCTCCCCTTTACAACTGACTAGGTATCCCCCTTCCCCTTTACAACTGACTAGGTATCCCCCTCTCCCTTTATAACTGACTAGGTATCCCCCTCTCCCTTTACAACTGACTAGGTATCCCCCTTCCCCTTTACAACTGACTAGGTATCCCTCTCCTTTATAACTGACTAGGTATCCCCTCTCCCTTTATAACTGACTAGGTATCCCCCTTCCCCTTTATAACTGACTAGGTATCCCCCTTCCCTTTATAACTGACTAGGTATCCCCCTTCCCCTTTATAACTGACTAGGTATCCCCCTCTTTATTTATCCCCCTCTCCCTTTATAACTGACTAGGTATCCCCCTCCCCTTTAAAACTGACTAGGTATCCCCCTCTCCCTTTATAACTGACTAGGTATCCCCCTTCCCCTTTATAACTGACTAGGTATCCCCCTCTCCCTTTATAACTGACTAGGTATCCCCCTCCCCTTTATAACTGACTAGGTATCCCCTTCCCCTTTATAACTGACTAGGTATCCCCTTCCCTTTATAACTGACTAGGTATCCCCTTCCCCTTTCAACTGACTAGGTATCCCCCTTCCCTTTACAACTGACTAGGTATCCCCCTTCCCCTTTATAACTGACTAGGTATCCCCCTCTCCCTTTATAACTGACTAGGTATCCCCCTTTACAACTGACTAGGTATCCCCCTTCCCTTTACAACTGACTAGGTATCCCCTCTCCCTTTAAACTGACTAGGTATCCCCCTTTACAACTGACTAGGTATCCCCTTCCCCTTTATACTGACTAGGTATCCCCCTCTCCCTTTACAACTGACTAGGTATCCCCCTTTACAACTGACTAGGTATCCCCCTTCCCCTTTACAACTGACTAGGTATCCCCCTTCCCCTTTATAACTGACTAGGTATCCCCCTCTCCCTACACAACTGACTAGGTATCCCCCTCCCCTTTATAACTGACTAGGTATCCCCCTCTCCCTTTACAACTGACTAGGTATCCCCCTTCCCCTTTACAACTGACTAGGTATCCCCCTCTCCCTTTATAACTGACTAGGTATCCCCCTTCCCCTTTATAACTGACTAGGTATCCCCCTTCCCCTTTATAACTGACTAGGTATCCCCCTTCCCCTTTATAACTGACTAGGTATCCCCCTCTCCCTTTATAACTGACTAGGTATCCCCCTCTTCCTTTATAACTGACTAGTATCCCCCTTTACAACTGACTAGGTATCCCCCTTCCCCTTTTATAACTGACTAGGTATCCCCCTTCCCCTTTCCAACTGACTAGGTATCCCCCTTCCCCTTTCCAACTGACTAGGTATCCCCCTCTCCCTTTCCAACTGACTAGGTATCCCCCTTTACAACTGACTAGGTATCCCCCTTCCCCCTTTACAACTGACTAGGTATCCCCCTTCCCTTTATAACTGACTAGGTATCCCCCTTCCCCTTTATAACTGACTAGGTATCCCCCTTCCCCTTTACAACTGATTAGGTATCCCAGTTCCCCTTTATAACTACTAGGCATCCCCCTCTCCCTTTTACAACTGACTAGGTATCCCCCTTCCCCTTTTACAACTGACTAGGGTATTCCCCCTCTCCCTTTACAACTGACTAGGTATCCCCCTTCCCCTTTAGTAACTGACTAGGTATCCCCCTTCCCCTTTCCAACTGACTAGGTATCCCCCCTCTCCCTTTATAACTGACTAGGTATCCCCCTCTCCCTTTATAACTGACTAGGTATCCCCCTCTCCCTTTTAAACTGGCTAGGTATCCCCCTCTCCCTTTATAACTGACTAGGTATCCCCCCTCTCCCTTTATAACTGACTAGGTATCCCCTTTATAACTGACTAGGTATCCCCCTCTCCCTTTATAACTGACTAGGTATCCCACTGTTACAACTGACTAGGTATCCCCCTCTCCCTTTATAACTGACTAGTATCCCCCCTTCCCCTTTATAACTGACTAGGTATCCCCCTCTCCCTTTATAACTGACTAGGTATCCCCCCTTCCCCTTTACAACTGACTAGGTATCCCCCTTCCCCTTTTACAACTGACATAGGATCCCCCTTCCCCTTTTCCAACTGACTAGGTATCCCCCTCTCCCTTATATACCTGACTAGGTATCCCCTCCCCTTTCCAACTGACTAGGTATCCCCCCTCTCCCTTTATAACTGACTAGGCATCCCCCTCTCCCTTTATAAACTGACTAGGTATCCCCCCTTCCCCTTTATAACTGTCTAGGTATCCCCCTTCCCCTGTTATAACTGACTAGGGTATCCCCCTTTACAACTGACTAGGTATCCCCCTTCACCTTTATAACTGATTAGGTATCCCCCTTCCCCTTTATAACTGACTAGTATCCCCCTCTCCCTTTATAACTGACTAGGTATCCCCCTTTACAACTGACTAGGTATCCCCCTTCCCCTTTATAACTGACTAGGTATCCCCCTCTCCCTTTATAACTGACTAGGTATCCCCCTTTACAACTGACTAGGTATCCCCCTCTCCCTTTATAACTGACTAGGTATCCCAGTTCCCCTTTATAACTGACTAGGCATCCCCCTCTCCCTTTACAACTGACTAGGTATCCCCCTTCCCCTTTACAACTGACTAGGTATCCCCCTTCCCCTATACAACTGACTAGGTATCCCCCTCTCCCTTTATACTGACTAGGCATCCCCCTCTCCCTTTATAACTGACTAGGTATCCCCCTTCCCCTTTATAACTGACTAGGTATCCCCCTCTCCCTTTATAACTGACTAGGTATCCCCCTTCCCCTTTATAACTGTCTAGGTATCCCCCTTCCCCTTTATACCTGACTAGGTATCCCCCTTTACAACTGACTAGGTATCCCCCTCTCCCTTTATAACTGACTAGGTATCCCCCTTCCCCTTTATAACTGACTAGTAATCCCCCTTCCCCTTTACAACTGACTAGGTATCCCCCTTCCCCTTTATAACTGACTAGGTATCCCCCTCGTCCCTTTATAACTGACTAGGTATCCCCCTTTAACAACTGACTAGGTATCCCCCTCTCCCTTTATAACTGACTAGGTATCCCTCCCCTTCCCCTTTATAACTGACTAGGTATCCCCCTCTCCCTTTATAACTGACTAGGGTATCCCCCTTCCCCTTTATAACTGACTAGGTATCCCCCTTCCCCTTTACAACTGACTAGGTATCCCCCTTCCCCTTTATAACTGACTAGGCATCCCCCTCTCCCTTTACAACTGACTAGGTTATCCCCCCTTCCCCTTTACAACTGACTAGGTATCCCCCTCTCCCTTTACAAACTGACTAGGCATCCCCCTCTCCCTTTATAACTGACTAGGTATCCCCCTCTCCCTTTACAACTGACTAGTATCCCCCTTCCCCTTTACAACTGACTAGGTATCCCCCTCTCCCTTAATAACTGACTAGGCATCCCCCTTCCCCTTTATAACTGACTAGGTATCCCCCTTCCCCTTTATAACTGACTAGGTATCCCCCTCTCCCCTTTATAACTGACTAGGTATCCCCCTTTACAACTGACTAGGTATCCCCCTTCCCCTTTATAACTGACTAGGTATCCCCCCTCTCCCTTTATAACTGACTAGGTATCCCCCTTTACAACTGACTAGGTATCCCCCTCTCCCTTTATAACTGACTAGGTATCCCCCTTCCCCTTTATAACTGACTAGGTATCCCCCTTCCCCTTTACAACTGACTAGGTATCCCCCTTCCCCTTTTATAACTGACTAGGCATCCCCCTCTCCCTTTACAACTGACTAGGTATCCCCCTTCCCCTTTACAACTGACTAGGTATCCCCCTCTCCCTTACAACTGACTAGGCATCCCCCTCTCCCTTTATAACTGACTAGGTATCCCCCTCTCCCTTTACAACTGACTAGGTATCCCCCTTCCCCTTTACAACTGACTAGGTATCCCCCCTCTCCCTTTACAACTGACTAGGCATCCCCCTCTCCCTTTATAACTGACTAGGTATCCCCCTCTCCCCTTTACAACTGACTAGGTATCCCCCTTCCCCTATACAACTGACTAGGTATCCCCCTCTCCCTTTATAACTGACTAGGCATCCCCCTCTCCCTTTATAACTGACTAGGTATCCCCCCTTCCCCTTTATAACTGACTAGGTATCCCCCTCTCCCTTTATAACTGACTAGGTATCCCCCTTCCCCTTTATAACTGTCTAGGTATCCCCCTTCCCCTTTATAACTGGACTAGGTATCCCCCTTTACAACTGACTAGGTATCCCCCTCTCCCTTTATAGCTGACTAGGTATCCCCCCTTCCCCTTTATAACTGACTAGGTATCCCCCTTCCCCTTTACAACTGACTAGGTATCCCCCTTCCCCTTTATAACTGACTAGGTATCCCCCTCTCCCTTTACAACTGACTAGGTATCCCCCTTCCCCTTTACAACTGACTAGGTATCCCCCTATCCCTTTACAACTGACTAGGCATCCCCCTCTCACTTTATAACTGACTAGGTAACCCCCCTCTCCCTTTACAACTGACTAGGTATCCCCCTTCCCCTTTACAACTGACTAGGTATCCCCCTCTCCCTTTATAACTGACTAGGCATCCTCCACTCCCTTTATAACTGACTAGGTATCCCCCTTCCCCTTCATAACTGACTAGGTATCCCCCTTCCCCTTTATAACTGACTAGGTATCCCCCTTCCCCTTTATAACTGACTAGGTATCCCCCTTCCCCTTTATAACTGACTAGGTATCCCCCTCTCCCTTTACAACTGACTAGGTATCCCCCTCTCCCTTTTATAACTGACTAGGTATCCCCCTTCCCCTTTATAACTGACTAGGTATCCCCCTCTCCCTTTATAACTGACTAGGTATCCCCCTTCCCCTTTATAACTGACTAGGTATCCCCCTTCCCCTTTATAACTGACTAGGTATCCCCCTTCCCCTTTATAACTGACTAGGTATCCCCCTTCCCCTTTCCAACTGACTAGGTATCCCCCCTTCCCCTTTACAACTGACTAGGTATCCCCCTTCCCCTTTCCAACTGACTAGGTATCCCCCTCTCCCTTTCCAACTGACTAGGTATCCCCCCTTTACCACTGACTAGGTATCCCCCTTCCCCTTTACAACTGACTAGGTATCCCCCCTCTCCCTTTCCAACTGACTAGGTATCCCCCTTTACAACTGACTAGGTATCCCCCTTCCCCTTTACAACTGACTAGGTATCCCCCTCTCCCTTTCCAACTGACTAGGTATCCCCCTTTACAACTGACTAGGTATCCCCCTTCCCCTTTACAACTGACTAGGTATCCCCCTCTCCCTTTATAACTGACTAGGCATCCCCCTTCCCCTTTATAACTGACTAGGTATCCCCCTTCCCCTTTATAACTGACTAGGTATCCCCCTTCCCCTTTATAACTGACTAGGTATCCCCCTCTCCCTTTATAACTGACTAGGTATCCCCCTCTTCCTTTATAACTGACTAGGTATCCCCCTTTACAACTGACTAGGTATCCCCCTTCCCCTTTATAACTGACTAGGTATCCCCCTTCCCCTTTCCAACTGACTAGGTATCCCCCTTCCCCTTTCCAACTGACTAGGTATCCCCCTCTCCCTTTCCAACTGACTAGGTATCCCCCTTTACAACTGACTAGGTATCCCCCTTCCCCTTTACAACTGACTAGGTATCCCCCTTCCCTTTATAACTGACTAGGTATCCCCCTCTCCCTTTACAACTGACTAGGCATCCCCCTCTCCCTTTATAACTGACTAGGTATCCCCCTCTCCCTTTACAACTGACTAGGTATCCCCCTTCCCCTTTCCAACTGACTAGGTATCCCCCTTTATAACTGACTAGGTATCCCCCTTTATAACTGACTAGGTATCCCCCTTCCCCTTTATAACTGACTAGATATCCCCCTTCCCCTTTATAACTGACTAGGTATCCCCCTTCCCCTTTATAACTGACTAGGTATCCCCCTTCCCCTTTCCAACTGACTAGGTATCCCCCTTCCCCTTTACAACTGACTAGGTATCCCCCTTCCCCTTTCCAACTGACTAGGTATCCCCCTCTCCCTTTCCAACTGACTAGGTATCCCCCTTTACAACTGACTAGGTATCCCCCTTCCCCTTTACAACTGACTAGGTATCCCCCTCTCCCTTTCCAACTGACTAGGTATCCCCCTTTACAACTGACTAGGTATCCCCCTTCCCCTTTACAACTGACTAGGTATCCCCCTCTCCCTTTCCAACTGACTAGGTATCCCCCTTTACAACTGACTAGGTATCCCCCTTTCCCTTTACAACTGACTAGGTATCCCCCTTCCCCTTTATAACTGACTAGGTATCCCCCTCTCCCTTTACAACTGACTAGGCATCCCCCTCTCCCTTTATAACTGACTAGGTATCCCCCTCTCCCTTTACAACTGACTAGGTATCCCCCTTCCCCTTTACAACTGACTAGGTATCCCCCTCTCCCTTTATAACTGACTAGGCATCCCCCTTCCCCTTTATAACTGACTAGGTATCCCCCTTCCCCTTTATAACTGACTAGGTATCCCCCTTCCCCTTTATAACTGACTAGGTATCCCCCTCTCCCTTTATAACTGACTAGGTATCCCACTCTCCCTTTATAACTGACTAGGTATCCCCCTTTACAACTGACTAGGTATCCCCCTTCCCCTTTATAACTGACTAGGTATCCCCCTCTCCCTTTACAACTGACTAGGTATCCCCCTTCCCCTTTACAACTGACTAGGTATCCCCCTCTCCCTTTATAACTGACTAGGCATCCTCCACTCCCTTTATAACTGACTAGGTATCCCCCTTCCCCTTCATAACTGACTAGGTATCCCCCTTCCCCTTTATAACTGACTAGGTATCCCCCTTCCCCTTTATAACTGACTAGGTATCCCCCTTCCCCTTTATAACTGACTAGGTATCCCCCTCTCCCTTTACAACTGACTAGGTATCCCCCTCTCCCTTTATAACTGACTAGGTATCCCCCTTCCCCTTTATAACTGACTAGGTATCCCCCTCTCCCTTTATAACTGACTAGGTATCCCCCTTCCCCTTTATAACTGACTAGGTATCCCCCTTCCCCTTTATAACTGACTAGGTATCCCCCTTCCCCTTTATAACTGACTAGGTATCCCCCTTCCCCTTTCCAACTGACTAGGTATCCCCCTTCCCCTTTACAACTGACTAGGTATCCCCCTTCCCCTTTCCAACTGACTAGGTATCCCCCTCTCCCTTTCCAACTGACTAGGTATCCCCCTTTACCACTGACTAGGTATCCCCCTTCCCCTTTACAACTGACTAGGTATCCCCCTCTCCCTTTCCAACTGACTAGGTATCCCCCTTTACAACTGACTAGGTATCCCCCTTCCCCTTTACAACTGACTAGGTATCCCCCTCTCCCTTTCCAACTGACTAGGTATCCCCCTTTACAACTGACTAGGTATCCCCCTTCCCCTTTACAACTGACTAGGTATCCCCCTCTCCCTTTATAACTGACTAGGCATCCCCCTTCCCCTTTATAACTGACTAGGTATCCCCCTTCCCCTTTATAACTGACTAGGTATCCCCCTTCCCCTTTATAACTGACTAGGTATCCCCCTCTCCCTTTATAACTGACTAGGTATCCCCCTCTTCCTTTATAACTGACTAGGTATCCCCCTTTACAACTGACTAGGTATCCCCCTTCCCCTTTATAACTGACTAGGTATCCCCCTTCCCCTTTCCAACTGACTAGGTATCCCCCTTCCCCTTTCCAACTGACTAGGTATCCCCCTCTCCCTTTCCAACTGACTAGGTATCCCCCTTTACAACTGACTAGGTATCCCCCTTCCCCTTTACAACTGACTAGGTATCCCCCTTCCCTTTATAACTGACTAGGTATCCCCCTCTCCCTTTACAACTGACTAGGCATCCCCCTCTCCCTTTATAACTGACTAGGTATCCCCCTCTCCCTTTACAACTGACTAGGTATCCCCCTTCCCCTTTACAACTGACTAGGTATCCCCCTTCCCCTTTACAACTGACTAGGTATCCCCCTTCCCCTTTCCAACTGACTAGGTATCCCCCTTTATAACTGACTAGGTATCCCCCTTTATAACTGACTAGGTATCCCCCTTCCCCTTTATAACTGACTAGATATCCCCCTTCCCCTTTATAACTGACTAGGTATCCCCCTTCCCCTTTATAACTGACTAGGTATTCCCCTTCCCCTTTCCAACTGACTAGGTATCCCCCTTCCCCTTTACAACTGACTAGGTATCCCCCTTCCCCTTTCCAACTGACTAGGTATCCCCCTCTCCCTTTCCAACTGACTAGGTATCCCCCTTTACAACTGACTAGGTATCCCCCTTCCCCTTTACAACTGACTAGGTATCCCCCTCTCCCTTTCCAACTGACTAGGTATCCCCCTTTACAACTGACTAGGTATCCCCCTTCCCCTTTACAACTGACTAGGTATCCCCCTCTCCCTTTCCAACTGACTAGGTATCCCCCTTTACAACTGACTAGGTATCCCCCTTTCCCTTTACAACTGACTAGGTATCCCCCTTCCCCTTTATAACTGACTAGGTATCCCCCTCTCCCTTTACAACTGACTAGGCATCCCCCTCTCCCTTTATAACTGACTAGGTATCCCCCTCTCCCTTTACAACTGACTAGGTATCCCCCTTCCCCTTTACAACTGACTAGGTATCCCCCTCTCCCTTTATAACTGACTAGGCATCCCCCTTCCCCTTTATAACTGACTAGGTATCCCCCTTCCCCTTTATAACTGACTAGGTATCCCCCTTCCCCTTTATAACTGACTAGGTATCCCCCTCTCCCTTTATAACTGACTAGGTATCCCCCTCTCCCTTATAACTGACTAGGTATCCCCCTTTACAACTGACTAGGTATCCCCCTTCCCCTTTATAACTGACTAGGTATCCCCCTCTCCCTTTATAACTGACTAGGTATCCCCCTTCCCCTTTATAACTGACTAGGTATCCCCCTTCCCCTTTATAACTGACTAGGTATCCTCCTTTATAACTGACTAGGTATCCCCCTCTCCCTTTACAACTGACTAGGTATCCCCCTCTCCCTTTATAACTGACTAGGCATCCCCCTTCCCCTTTATAACTGACTAGGTATCCCCCTCTCCCTTTACAACTGACTAGGTATCCCCCTTCCCCTTTACAACTGACTAGGTATCCCCCTTCCCCTTTACAACTGACTAGGTATCAAATCAAATCAAATCAAATTTATTTATATAGCCCTTCGTACATCAGCTGATATCTCAAAGTGCTGTACAGAAACCCAGCCTAAAACCCCAAACAGCAAGCAATGCAGGTGTAGAAGCACGGTGGCTAGGAAAAACTCCCTAGAAAGGCCAATACCTAGGAAGAAACCTAGAGAGGATCCAGGCTATGTGGGGTGGCCAGTCCTCTTCTGGCTGTGCCGGGTAGAGATTATAACAGAACATGGCCAAGATGTTCAAATGTTCATAAATGACCAGCATGGTCGAATAATAATAAGGCAGAACATTTGAAACTGGAGCAGCAGCACAGTCAGGTGGAAGTTGAAACTGGAGCAGCAGCATGGCCAGGTTGACTTGGGACAGCAAGGAGTCATCATGTCAGGTAGTCCTGGGGCATGGTCCTAGGGCTCAGGTCAGTTGAAACTGGAACAGCAGCATGGCCAGGTGGACTGGGGACAGCAAGGAGTTATCATGTCAGGTAGTCCTGGGGCATGGTCCTAGGGCTCAGGTCCTCCGAGAGAGAGAAAGAAAGAGAGAAGGAGAGAATTAGAGAACGCACACTTAGATTCACACAGGACACCGAATAGGACAGGAGAAGTACTCCAGATATAACAAACTGACCCCAGCCCCCCGACACATAAACTACTGCAGCATAAATACTGGAGGCTGAGACAGGAGGGGTCAGGAGACACTGTGGCCCCATCCGAGGACACCCCCGGACAGGGCCAAACAGGAAGGATATAACCCCACCCACTTTGCCAAAGCACAGCCCCCACACCACTAGAGGGATATCTTCAACCACCAACTTACCATCCTGAGACAAGGCTGAGTATAGCCCACAAAGATCTCCGCCACGGCACAACCCAAGGGGGGGGGGCGCCAACCCAGACAGGATGACCACAACTGTGAATCAACCCACTCAGGTGACGCACCCCCTCCAGGGACGGAATGAGAGAGCCCCAGCAAGCCAGTGACTCAGCCCCTGTAATAGGGTTAGAGGCAGAGAATCCCAGTGGAAAGAGGGGAACCGGCCAGGCAGAGACAGCAAGGGCGATTCGTTGCTCCAGAGCCTTTCCGTTCACATTCCCACTCCTGGGCCAGACTACACTCAATCATATGACCCACTGAAGAGATGAGTCTTCAGTAAAGACTTAAAGGTTGAGACCGAGTTTGCGTCTCTGACATGGGTAGGCAGAACGTTCCATAAAAATTGAGCTCTATAGGAGAAAGCCCTGCCTCCAGCTGTTTGCTTATAAATTCTAGGGACAATTAGGAGGCCTGCGTCTTGTGACCGTAGCGTACGTGTAGGTATGTACGGCAGGACCAAATCAGAGAGATAGGTAGGAGCAAGCCCATGTAATGCTTTGTAGGTTAGCAGTAAAACCTTGAAATCAGCCCTTGCTTTGACAGGAAGCCAGTGTAGAGAGGCTAGCACTGGAGTAATATGATCAAATTTTTTGGTTCTAGTCAGGATTCTAGCAGCCGTATTTAGCACTAACTGAAGTTTATTTAGTGCTTTATCCGGGTAGCCGGAAAATAGAGCATTGCAGTAGTCTAACCTAGAAGTGACAAAAGCATGGATTAATTTTTCTGCATCATTTTTGGACAGAAAGTTTCTGATTTTTGCAATGTTACGTAGATGGAAAAAAGCTGTCCTCGAAATGGTCTTGATATGTTCTTCAAAAGAGAGATCAGGGTCCCGAGTAACGCCGAGGTCCTTTGTAAAGGTATCCCCCTTTACAACTGACTAGGTATCCCCCTTCCCCTTTACAACTGACTAGGTATCCCCCTTCCCCTTTATAACTGACTAGGTATCCCCCTTCCCCTTTACAACTGACTAGGTATCCCCCTTCCCCTTTATAACTGACTAGGTATCCCCCTTCCCCTTTACAACTGACTAGGTATCCCCCTTCCCCTTTACAACTGACTAGGTATCCCCCTTCCCCTTTACAACTGACTAGGTATCCCCCTTCCCCTTTACAACTGACTAGGTATCCCCCTTCCCCTTTATAACTGATTAGGTATCCCCCTTCCCCTTTACAACTGACTAGGTATCCCCCTTCCCCTTTACAACTGACTAGGTATCCCCCTTCCCCTTTACAACTGACTAGGTATCCCCCTCTCCCTTTACAACTGACTAGGCATCCCCCTCTCCCTTTATAACTGACTAGGTATCCCCCTCTCCTTTACAACTGACTAGGTATCCCCCTTCCCCTTTACAACTGACTAGGTATCCCCCTCTCCCTTTATAACTGACTAGGCATCCCCCTTCCCCTTTATAACTGACTAGGTATCCCCCTTCCCCTTTATAACTGACTAGGTATCCCCCTTCCCCTTTATAACTGACTAGGTATCCCCCTCTCCCTTTATAACTGACTAGGTATCCCCCTCTCCCTTTATAACTGACTAGGTATCCCCCTTTACAACTGACTAGGTATCCCCCTTCCCCTTTATAACTGACTAGGTATCCCCCTCTCCCTTTATAACTGACTAGGTATCCCCCTTCCCCTTTATAACTGACTAGGTATCCCCCTTCCCCTTTATAACTGACTAGGTATCCTCCTTTATAACTGACTAGGTATCCCCCTCTCCCTTTACAACTGACTAGGTATCCCCCTCTCCCTTTATAACTGACTAGGCATCCCCCTTCCCCTTTATAACTGACTAGGTATCCCCCTCTCCCTTTACAACTGACTAGGTATCCCCCTTCCCCTTTACAACTGACTAGGTATCCCCCTTCCCCTTTACAACTGACTAGGTATCAAATCAAATCAAATCAAATTTATTTATATAGCCCTTCGTACATCAGCTGATATCTCAAAGTGCTGTACAGAAACCCAGCCTAAAACCCCAAACAGCAAGCAATGCAGGTGTAGAAGCACGGTGGCTAGGAAAAACTCCCTAGAAAGGCCAATACCTAGGAAGAAACCTAGAGAGGATCCAGGCTATGTGGGGTGGCCAGTCCTCTTCTGGCTGTGCCGGGTAGAGATTATAACAGAACATGGCCAAGATGTTCAAATGTTCATAAATGACCAGCATGGTCGAATAATAATAAGGCAGAACATTTGAAACTGGAGCAGCAGCACAGTCAGGTGGAAGTTGAAACTGGAGCAGCAGCATGGCCAGGTTGACTTGGGACAGCAAGGAGTCATCATGTCAGGTAGTCCTGGGGCATGGTCCTAGGGCTCAGGTCAGTTGAAACTGGAACAGCAGCATGGCCAGGTGGACTGGGGACAGCAAGGAGTTATCATGTCAGGTAGTCCTGGGGCATGGTCCTAGGGCTCAGGTCCTCCGAGAGAGAGAAAGAAAGAGAGAAGGAGAGAATTAGAGAACGCACACTTAGATTCACACAGGACACCGAATAGGACAGGAGAAGTACTCCAGATATAACAAACTGACCCCAGCCCCCCGACACATAAACTACTGCAGCATAAATACTGGAGGCTGAGACAGGAGGGGTCAGGAGACACTGTGGCCCCATCCGAGGACACCCCCGGACAGGGCCAAACAGGAAGGATATAACCCCACCCACTTTGCCAAAGCACAGCCCCCACACCACTAGAGGGATATCTTCAACCACCAACTTACCATCCTGAGACAAGGCTGAGTATAGCCCACAAAGATCTCCGCCACGGCACAACCCAAGGGGGGGGGGCGCCAACCCAGACAGGATGACCACAACTGTGAATCAACCCACTCAGGTGACGCACCCCCTCCAGGGACGGAATGAGAGAGCCCCAGCAAGCCAGTGACTCAGCCCCTGTAATAGGGTTAGAGGCAGAGAATCCCAGTGGAAAGAGGGGAACCGGCCAGGCAGAGACAGCAAGGGCGATTCGTTGCTCCAGAGCCTTTCCGTTCACATTCCCACTCCTGGGCCAGACTACACTCAATCATATGACCCACTGAAGAGATGAGTCTTCAGTAAAGACTTAAAGGTTGAGACCGAGTTTGCGTCTCTGACATGGGTAGGCAGACCGTTCCATAAAAATGGAGCTCTATAGGAGAAAGCCCTGCCTCCAGCTGTTTGCTTATAAATTCTAGGGACAATTAGGAGGCCTGCGTCTTGTGACCGTAGCGTACGTGTAGGTATGTACGGCAGGACCAAATCAGAGAGATAGGTAGGAGCAAGCCCATGTAATGCTTTGTAGGTTAGCAGTAAAACCTTGAAATCAGCCCTTGCTTTGACAGGAAGCCAGTGTAGAGAGGCTAGCACTGGAGTAATATGATCAAATTTTTTGGTTCTAGTCAGGATTCTAGCAGCCGTATTTAGCACTAACTGAAGTTTATTTAGTGCTTTATCCGGGTAGCCGGAAAATAGAGCATTGCAGTAGTCTAACCTAGAAGTGACAAAAGCATGGATTAATTTTTCTGCATCATTTTTGGACAGAAAGTTTCTGATTTTTGCAATGTTACGTAGATGGAAAAAAGCTGTCCTCGAAATGGTCTTGATATGTTCTTCAAAAGAGAGATCAGGGTCCCGAGTAACGCCGAGGTCCTTTGTAAAGGTATCCCCCTTTACAACTGACTAGGTATCCCCCTTCCCCTTTACAACTGACTAGGTATCCCGCTTCCCCTTTATAACTGACTAGGTATCCCCCTTCCCCTTTACAACTGACTAGGTATCCCCCTTCCCCTTTATAACTGACTAGGTATCCCCCTTCCCCTTTACAACTGACTAGGTATCCCCCTTCCCCTTTACAACTGACTAGGTATCCCCCTTCCCCTTTACAACTGACTAGGTATCCCCCTTCCCCTTTACAACTGACTAGGTATCCCCCTTCCCCTTTATAACTGATTAGGTATCCCCCTTCCCCTTTACAACTGACTAGGTATCCCCCTTCCCCTTTACAACTGACTAGGTATCCCCCTTCCCCTTTACAACTGACTAGGTATCCCCCTCTCCCTTTACAACTGACTAGGCATCCCCCTCTCCCTTTATAACTGACTAGGTATCCCCCTCTCCTTTACAACTGACTAGGTATCCCCCTTCCCCTTTACAACTGACTAGGTATCCCCCTCTCCCTTTATAACTGACTAGGCATCCCCCTCTCCCTTTATAACTGACTAGGTGTCCCCCTTCCCCTTTACAACTGACTAGGTATCCCCCTTCCCCTTTACAACTGACTAGGTATCCCCCTCTCCCTTTATAACTGACTAGGCATCCCCCTTCCCCTTTATAACTGACTAGGTATCCCCCTTCCCCTTTATAACTGACTAGGTATCCCCCTTCCCCTTTATAACTGACTAGGTATCCCCCTCTCCCTTTATAACTGACTAGGTATCCCCCTCTCCCTTTATAACTGACTAGGTATCCCCCTTTACAACTGACTAGGTATCCCCCTTCCCCTTTATAACTGACTAGGTATCCCCCTCTCCCTTTATAACTGACTAGGTATCCCCCTTCCCCTTTATAACTGACTAGGTATCCCCCTTCCCCTTTATAACTGACTAGGTATCCTCCTTTATAACTGACTAGGTATCCCCCTCTCCCTTTACAACTGACTAGGTATCCCCCTCTCCCTTTATAACTGACTAGGCATCCCCCTTCCCCTTTATAACTGACTAGGTATCCCCCTTCCCCTTTATAACTGACTAGGTATCCCCCTTCCCCTTTATAACTGACTAGGTATCCCCCTCTCCCTTTATAACTGACTAGGTATCCCCCTCTCCCTTTATAACTGACTAGGTATCCCCCTTTACAACTGACTAGGTATCCCCCTTCCCCTTTATAACTGACTAGGTATCCCCCTCTCCCTTTATAACTGACTAGGTATCCCCCTTCCCCTTTATAACTGACTAGGTATCCCCCTTCCCCTTTACAACTGACTAGGTATCAAATCAAATCAAATTTATTTATATAGCCCTTCGTACATCAGCTGATATCTCAAAGTGCTGTACAGAAACCCAGCCTAAAACCCCAAACAGCAAGCAATGCAGGTGTAGAAGCACGGTGGCTAGGAAAAACTCCCTAGAAAGGCCAATACCTAGGAAGAAACCTAGAGAGGATCCAGGCTATGTGGGGTGGCCAGTCCTCTTCTGGCTGTGCCGGGTAGAGATTATAACAGAACATGGCCAAGATGTTCAAATGTTCATAAATGACCAGCATGGTCGAATAATAATAAGGCAGAACATTTGAAACTGGAGCAGCAGCACAGTCAGGTGGAAGTTGAAACTGGAGCAGCAGCATGGCCAGGTTGACTTGGGACAGCAAGGAGTCATCATGTCAGGTAGTCCTGGGGCATGGTCCTAGGGCTCAGGTCAGTTGAAACTGGAACAGCAGCATGGCCAGGTGGACTGGGGACAGCAAGGAGTTATCATGTCAGGTAGTCCTGGGGCATGGTCCTAGGGCTCAGGTCCTCCGAGAGAGAGAAAGAAAGAGAGAAGGAGAGAATTAGAGAACGCACACTTAGATTCACACAGGACACCGAATAGGACAGGAGAAGTACTCCAGATATAACAAACTGACCCCAGCCCCCCGACACATAAACTACTGCAGCATAAATACTGGAGGCTGAGACAGGAGGGGTCAGGAGACACTGTGGCCCCATCCGAGGACACCCCCGGACAGGGCCAAACAGGAAGGATATAACCCCACCCACTTTGCCAAAGCACAGCCCCCACACCACTAGAGGGATATCTTCAACCACCAACTTACCATCCTGAGACAAGGCTGAGTATAGCCCACAAAGATCTCCGCCACGGCACAACCCAAGGGGGGGGGGCGCCAACCCAGACAGGATGACCACAACTGTGAATCAACCCACTCAGGTGACGCACCCCCTCCAGGGACGGAATGAGAGAGCCCCAGCAAGCCAGTGACTCAGCCCCTGTAATAGGGTTAGAGGCAGAGAATCCCAGTGGAAAGAGGGGAACCGGCCAGGCAGAGACAGCAAGGGCGATTCGTTGCTCCAGAGCCTTTCCGTTCACATTCCCACTCCTGGGCCAGACTACACTCAATCATATGACCCACTGAAGAGATGAGTCTTCAGTAAAGACTTAAAGGTTGAGACCGAGTTTGCGTCTCTGACATGGGTAGGCAGACCGTTCCATAAAAATGGAGCTCTATAGGAGAAAGCCCTGCCTCCAGCTGTTTGCTTATAAATTCTAGGGACAATTAGGAGGCCTGCGTCTTGTGACCGTAGCGTACGTGTAGGTATGTACGGCAGGACCAAATCAGAGAGATAGGTAGGAGCAAGCCCATGTAATGCTTTGTAGGTTAGCAGTAAAACCTTGAAATCAGCCCTTGCTTTGACAGGAAGCCAGTGTAGAGAGGCTAGCACTGGAGTAATATGATCAAATTTTTTGGTTCTAGTCAGGATTCTAGCAGCCGTATTTAGCACTAACTGAAGTTTATTTAGTGCTTTATCCGGGTAGCCGGAAAATAGAGCATTGCAGTAGTCTAACCTAGAAGTGACAAAAGCATGGATTAATTTTTCTGCATCATTTTTGGACAGAAAGTTTCTGATTTTTGCAATGTTACGTAGATGGAAAAAAGCTGTCCTCGAAATGGTCTTGATATGTTCTTCAAAAGAGAGATCAGGGTCCCGAGTAACGCCGAGGTCCTTTGTAAAGGTATCCCCCTTTACAACTGACTAGGTATCCCCCTTCCCCTTTACAACTGACTAGGTATCCCCCTTCCCCTTTATAACTGACTAGGTATCCCCCTTCCCCTTTACAACTGACTAGGTATCCCCCTTCCCCTTTATAACTGACTAGGTATCCCCCTTCCCCTTTACAACTGACTAGGTATCCCCCTTCCCCTTTACAACTGACTAGGTATCCCCCTTCCCCTTTACAACTGACTAGGTATCCCCCTTCCCCTTTACAACTGACTAGGTATCCCCCTTCCCCTTTATAACTGATTAGGTATCCCCCTTCCCCTTTACAACTGACTAGGTATCCCCCTTCCCCTTTACAACTGACTAGGTATCCCCCTTCCCCTTTACAACTGACTAGGTATCCCCCTCTCCCTTTACAACTGACTAGGCATCCCCCTCTCCCTTTATAACTGACTAGGTATCCCCCTCTCCTTTACAACTGACTAGGTATCCCCCTTCCCCTTTACAACTGACTAGGTATCCCCCTCTCCCTTTATAACTGACTAGGCATCCCCCTCTCCCTTTATAACTGACTAGGTGTCCCCCTTCCCCTTTATAACTGACTAGGTATCCCCCTTCCCCTTTATAACTGACTAGGTATCCCCCTCTCCCTTTATAACTGACTAGGTATCCCCCCTCCCTTTACAACTGACTAGGTATCCCCCTCTCCCTTTATAACTGACTAGGTATCCCCCTCTCCCTTTATAACTGACTAGGTATCCCCTTCCCCTTTATAACTGACTAGGTATCCCCCTCTCCCTTTATAACTGACTAGGTATCCCTCTTCCCCTTTGTAACTGACTAGGTATCCCCCTTCCCCTTTATTACTGACTAGGTATCCCCCTTCCCCATTACAACTGACTAGGTATCCCCCTCTCCCTTTACAACTGACTAGGCATCCCCCTCTCCCTTTATAACTGACTAGGTATCCCCCTCTCCTTTACAACTGACTAGGTATCCCCCTTCCCCTTTACAACTGACTAGGTATCCCCCTCTCCCTTTATAACTGACTAGGCATCCCCCTCTCCCTTTATAACTGACTAGGTATCCCCCTTCCCCTTTATAACTGACTAGGTGTCCCCCTTCCCCTTTATAACTGACTAGGTATCCCCCTTCCCCTTTATAACTGACTAGGTATCCCCCTCTCCCTTTATAACTGACTAGGTATCCCCCTCTCCCTTTACAACTGACTAGGTATCCCCCTCTCCCTTTATAACTGACTAGGTATCCCCCTCTCCCTTTATAACTGACTAGGTATCCCCTTCCCCTTTATAACTGACTAGGTATCCCCCTCTCCCTTTATAACTGACTAGGTATCCCTCTTCCCCTTTATAACTGACTAGGTATCCCCCTTCCCCTTTATTACTGACTAGGTATCCCCCTTCCCCATTACAACTGACTAGTTTCCCCCTTCCCCTTTATAACTGACTAGGTATCCCCCTCTCCCTTTATAACTGACTAGGTATCCCCCTTCCCCTTTATAACTGACTAGGTATCCCCCTTCCCCTTTATAACTGACTAGGTATCCCCCTTCCCCTTTATAACTGACTAGGTATCCCCCTTCCCCTTTCCAACTGACTAGGTATCCCCCTTCCCCTTTCCAACTGACTAGGTATCCCCCTCTCCCTTTATAACTGACTAGGCATCCCCCTCTCCCTTTATAACTGACTAGGTATCCCCCTTCCCCTTTATAACTGACTAGGTGTCCCCCTTCCCCTTTATAACTGACTAGGTATCCCCCTTCCCTTTTATAACTGACTAGGTATCCCCCTCTCCCTTTATAACTGACTAGGTATCCCCCTCTCCCTTTACAACTGACTAGGTATCCCCCTCTCCCTTTATAACTGACTAGGTATCCCCCTCTCCCTTTATAACTGACTAGGTATCCCTCTTCCCCTTTATAACTGACTAGGTATCCCCCTTCCCCTTTATTACTGACTAGGTATCCCCCTTCCCCATTACAACTGACTAGGTTTCCCCCTTCCCCTTTATAACTGACTAGGTATCCCCCTCTCCCTTTATAACTGACTAGGTATCCCCCTTCCCCTTTATAACTGACTAGGTATCCCCCTTCCCCTTTACAACTGACTAGGTATCCCCCTTCCCCTTTACAACTGACTAGGTATCCCCCTCTCCCTTTACAACTGACTAGGCATCCCCCTCTCCCTTTATAACTGACTAGGTATCCCCCTCTCCTTTACAACTGACTAGGTATCCCCCTTCCCCTTTACAACTGACTAGGTATCCCCCTCTCCCTTTATAACTGACTAGGCATCCCCCTTCCCCTTTATAACTGACTAGGTATCCCCCTTCCCCTTTATAACTGACTAGGTATCCCCCTTCCCCTTTATAACTGACTAGGTATCCCCCTCTCCCTTTATAACTGACTAGGTATCCCCCTCTCCCTTTATAACTGACTAGGTATCCCCCTTTACAACTGACTAGGTATCCCCCTTCCCCTTTATAACTGACTAGGTATCCCCCTCTCCCTTTATAACTGACTAGGTATCCCCCTTCCCCTTTATAACTGACTAGGTATCCCCCTTCCCCTTTATAACTGACTAGGTATCCTCCTTTATAACTGACTAGGTATCCCCCTCTCCCTTTACAACTGACTAGGTATCCCCCTCTCCCTTTATAACTGACTAGGCATCCCCCTTCCCCTTTATAACTGACTAGGTATCCCCCTCTCCCTTTACAACTGACTAGGTATCCCCCTTCCCCTTTACAACTGACTAGGTATCCCCCTTCCCCTTTACAACTGACTAGGTATCAAATCAAATCAAATCAAATTTATTTATATAGCCCTTCGTACATCAGCTGATATCTCAAAGTGCTGTACAGAAACCCAGCCTAAAACCCCAAACAGCAAGCAATGCAGGTGTAGAAGCACGGTGGCTAGGAAAAACTCCCTAGAAAGGCCAATACCTAGGAAGAAACCTAGAGAGGATCCAGGCTATGTGGGGTGGCCAGTCCTCTTCTGGCTGTGCCGGGTAGAGATTATAACAGAACATGGCCAAGATGTTCAAATGTTCATAAATGACCAGCATGGTCGAATAATAATAAGGCAGAACATTTGAAACTGGAGCAGCAGCACAGTCAGGTGGAAGTTGAAACTGGAGCAGCAGCATGGCCAGGTTGACTTGGGACAGCAAGGAGTCATCATGTCAGGTAGTCCTGGGGCATGGTCCTAGGGCTCAGGTCAGTTGAAACTGGAACAGCAGCATGGCCAGGTGGACTGGGGACAGCAAGGAGTTATCATGTCAGGTAGTCCTGGGGCATGGTCCTAGGGCTCAGGTCCTCCGAGAGAGAGAAAGAAAGAGAGAAGGAGAGAATTAGAGAACGCACACTTAGATTCACACAGGACACCGAATAGGACAGGAGAAGTACTCCAGATATAACAAACTGACCCCAGCCCCCCGACACATAAACTACTGCAGCATAAATACTGGAGGCTGAGACAGGAGGGGTCAGGAGACACTGTGGCCCCATCCGAGGACACCCCCGGACAGGGCCAAACAGGAAGGATATAACCCCACCCACTTTGCCAAAGCACAGCCCCCACACCACTAGAGGGATATCTTCAACCACCAACTTACCATCCTGAGACAAGGCTGAGTATAGCCCACAAAGATCTCCGCCACGGCACAACCCAAGGGGGGGGGGCGCCAACCCAGACAGGATGACCACAACTGTGAATCAACCCACTCAGGTGACGCACCCCCTCCAGGGACGGAATGAGAGAGCCCCAGCAAGCCAGTGACTCAGCCCCTGTAATAGGGTTAGAGGCAGAGAATCCCAGTGGAAAGAGGGGAACCGGCCAGGCAGAGACAGCAAGGGCGATTCGTTGCTCCAGAGCCTTTCCGTTCACATTCCCACTCCTGGGCCAGACTACACTCAATCATATGACCCACTGAAGAGATGAGTCTTCAGTAAAGACTTAAAGGTTGAGACCGAGTTTGCGTCTCTGACATGGGTAGGCAGACCGTTCCATAAAAATGGAGCTCTATAGGAGAAAGCCCTGCCTCCAGCTGTTTGCTTATAAATTCTAGGGACAATTAGGAGGCCTGCGTCTTGTGACCGTAGCGTACGTGTAGGTATGTACGGCAGGACCAAATCAGAGAGATAGGTAGGAGCAAGCCCATGTAATGCTTTGTAGGTTAGCAGTAAAACCTTGAAATCAGCCCTTGCTTTGACAGGAAGCCAGTGTAGAGAGGCTAGCACTGGAGTAATATGATCAAATTTTTTGGTTCTAGTCAGGATTCTAGCAGCCGTATTTAGCACTAACTGAAGTTTATTTAGTGCTTTATCCGGGTAGCCGGAAAATAGAGCATTGCAGTAGTCTAACCTAGAAGTGACAAAAGCATGGATTAATTTTTCTGCATCATTTTTGGACAGAAAGTTTCTGATTTTTGCAATGTTACGTAGATGGAAAAAAGCTGTCCTCGAAATGGTCTTGATATGTTCTTCAAAAGAGAGATCAGGGTCCCGAGTAACGCCGAGGTCCTTTGTAAAGGTATCCCCCTTTACAACTGACTAGGTATCCCCCTTCCCCTTTACAACTGACTAGGTATCCCCCTTCCCCTTTATAACTGACTAGGTATCCCCCTTCCCCTTTACAACTGACTAGGTATCCCCCTTCCCCTTTATAACTGACTAGGTATCCCCCTTCCCCTTTACAACTGACTAGGTATCCCCCTTCCCCTTTACAACTGACTAGGTATCCCCCTTCCCCTTTACAACTGACTAGGTATCCCCCTTCCCCTTTACAACTGACTAGGTATCCCCCTTCCCCTTTATAACTGATTAGGTATCCCCCTTCCCCTTTACAACTGACTAGGTATCCCCCTTCCCCTTTACAACTGACTAGGTATCCCCCTTCCCCTTTACAACTGACTAGGTATCCCCCTTCCCCTTTACAACTGACTAGGTATCCCCCTTCCCCTTTACAACTGACTAGGTATCCCCCTTCCCCTTTATAACTGATTAGGTATCCCCCTTCCCCTTTACAACTGACTAGGTATCCCCCTTCCCCTTTACAACTGACTAGGTATCCCCCTCTCCCTTTACAACTGACTAGGCATCCCCCTCTCCCTTTATAACTGACTAGGTATCCCCCTCTCCTTTACAACTGACTAGGTATCCCCCTTCCCCTTTACAACTGACTAGGTATCCCCCTCTCCCTTTATAACTGACTAGGCATCCCCCTTCCCCTTTATAACTGACTAGGTATCCCCCTTCCCCTTTATAACTGACTAGGTATCCCCCTTCCCCTTTATAACTGACTAGGTATCCCCCTCTCCCTTTATAACTGACTAGGTATCCCCCTCTCCCTTTATAACTGACTAGGTATCCCCCTTTACAACTGACTAGGTATCCCCCTTCCCCTTTATAACTGACTAGGTATCCCCCTCTCCCTTTATAACTGACTAGGTATCCCCCTTCCCCTTTATAACTGACTAGGTATCCCCCTTCCCCTTTATAACTGACTAGGTATCCTCCTTTATAACTGACTAGGTATCCCCCTCTCCCTTTACAACTGACTAGGTATCCCCCTCTCCCTTTATAACTGACTAGGCATCCCCCTTCCCCTTTATAACTGACTAGGTATCCCCCTCTCCCTTTACAACTGACTAGGTATCCCCCTTCCCCTTTACAACTGACTAGGTATCCCCCTTCCCCTTTACAACTGACTAGGTATCAAATCAAATCAAATCAAATTTATTTATATAGCCCTTCGTACATCAGCTGATATCTCAAAGTGCTGTACAGAAACCCAGCCTAAAACCCCAAACAGCAAGCAATGCAGGTGTAGAAGCACGGTGGCTAGGAAAAACTCCCTAGAAAGGCCAATACCTAGGAAGAAACCTAGAGAGGATCCAGGCTATGTGGGGTGGCCAGTCCTCTTCTGGCTGTGCCGGGTAGAGATTATAACAGAACATGGCCAAGATGTTCAAATGTTCATAAATGACCAGCATGGTCGAATAATAATAAGGCAGAACATTTGAAACTGGAGCAGCAGCACAGTCAGGTGGAAGTTGAAACTGGAGCAGCAGCATGGCCAGGTTGACTTGGGACAGCAAGGAGTCATCATGTCAGGTAGTCCTGGGGCATGGTCCTAGGGCTCAGGTCAGTTGAAACTGGAACAGCAGCATGGCCAGGTGGACTGGGGACAGCAAGGAGTTATCATGTCAGGTAGTCCTGGGGCATGGTCCTAGGGCTCAGGTCCTCCGAGAGAGAGAAAGAAAGAGAGAAGGAGAGAATTAGAGAACGCACACTTAGATTCACACAGGACACCGAATAGGACAGGAGAAGTACTCCAGATATAACAAACTGACCCCAGCCCCCCGACACATAAACTACTGCAGCATAAATACTGGAGGCTGAGACAGGAGGGGTCAGGAGACACTGTGGCCCCATCCGAGGACACCCCCGGACAGGGCCAAACAGGAAGGATATAACCCCACCCACTTTGCCAAAGCACAGCCCCCACACCACTAGAGGGATATCTTCAACCACCAACTTACCATCCTGAGACAAGGCTGAGTATAGCCCACAAAGATCTCCGCCACGGCACAACCCAAGGGGGGGGGGCGCCAACCCAGACAGGATGACCACAACTGTGAATCAACCCACTCAGGTGACGCACCCCCTCCAGGGACGGAATGAGAGAGCCCCAGCAAGCCAGTGACTCAGCCCCTGTAATAGGGTTAGAGGCAGAGAATCCCAGTGGAAAGAGGGGAACCGGCCAGGCAGAGACAGCAAGGGCGATTCGTTGCTCCAGAGCCTTTCCGTTCACATTCCCACTCCTGGGCCAGACTACACTCAATCATATGACCCACTGAAGAGATGAGTCTTCAGTAAAGACTTAAAGGTTGAGACCGAGTTTGCGTCTCTGACATGGGTAGGCAGACCGTTCCATAAAAATGGAGCTCTATAGGAGAAAGCCCTGCCTCCAGCTGTTTGCTTATAAATTCTAGGGACAATTAGGAGGCCTGCGTCTTGTGACCGTAGCGTACGTGTAGGTATGTACGGCAGGACCAAATCAGAGAGATAGGTAGGAGCAAGCCCATGTAATGCTTTGTAGGTTAGCAGTAAAACCTTGAAATCAGCCCTTGCTTTGACAGGAAGCCAGTGTAGAGAGGCTAGCACTGGAGTAATATGATCAAATTTTTTGGTTCTAGTCAGGATTCTAGCAGCCGTATTTAGCACTAACTGAAGTTTATTTAGTGCTTTATCCGGGTAGCCGGAAAATAGAGCATTGCAGTAGTCTAACCTAGAAGTGACAAAAGCATGGATTAATTTTTCTGCATCATTTTTGGACAGAAAGTTTCTGATTTTTGCAATGTTACGTAGATGGAAAAAAGCTGTCCTCGAAATGGTCTTGATATGTTCTTCAAAAGAGAGATCAGGGTCCCGAGTAACGCCGAGGTCCTTTGTAAAGGTATCCCCCTTTACAACTGACTAGGTATCCCCCTTCCCCTTTACAACTGACTAGGTATCCCCCTTCCCCTTTATAACTGACTAGGTATCCCCCTTCCCCTTTACAACTGACTAGGTATCCCCCTTCCCCTTTATAACTGACTAGGTATCCCCCTTCCCCTTTACAACTGACTAGGTATCCCCCTTCCCCTTTACAACTGACTAGGTATCCCCCTTCCCCTTTACAACTGACTAGGTATCCCCCTTCCCCTTTACAACTGACTAGGTATCCCCCTTCCCCTTTATAACTGATTAGGTATCCCCCTTCCCCTTTACAACTGACTAGGTATCCCCCTTCCCCTTTACAACTGACTAGGTATCCCCCTTCCCCTTTACAACTGACTAGGTATCCCCCTCTCCCTTTACAACTGACTAGGCATCCCCCTCTCCCTTTATAACTGACTAGGTATCCCCCTCTCCTTTACAACTGACTAGGTATCCCCCTTCCCCTTTACAACTGACTAGGTATCCCCCTCTCCCTTTATAACTGACTAGGCATCCCCCTCTCCCTTTATAACTGACTAGGTGTCCCCCTTCCCCTTTATAACTGACTAGGTATCCCCCTTCCCCTTTATAACTGACTAGGTATCCCCCTCTCCCTTTATAACTGACTAGGTATCCCCCCTCCCTTTACAACTGACTAGGTATCCCCCTCTCCCTTTATAACTGACTAGGTATCCCCCTCTCCCTTTATAACTGACTAGGTATCCCCTTCCCCTTTATAACTGACTAGGTATCCCCCTCTCCCTTTATAACTGACTAGGTATCCCTCTTCCCCTTTATAACTGACTAGGTATCCCCCTTCCCCTTTATTACTGACTAGGTATCCCCCTTCCCCATTACAACTGACTAGTTTCCCCCTTCCCCTTTATAACTGACTAGGTATCCCCCTCTCCCTTTATAACTGACTAGGTATCCCCCTTCCCCTTTATAACTGACTAGGTATCCCCCTTCCCCTTTATAACTGACTAGGTATCCCCCTTCCCCTTTATAACTGACTAGGTATCCCCCTTCCCCTTTATAACTGACTAGGTATCCCCCTTCCCCATTACAACTGACTAGGTATCCCCCTCTCCCTTTACAACTGACTAGGCATCCCCCTCTCCCTTTATAACTGACTAGGTATCCCCCTCTCCTTTACAACTGACTAGGTATCCCCCTTCCCCTTTACAACTGACTAGGTATCCCCCTCTCCCTTTATAACTGACTAGGCATCCCCCTCTCCCTTTATAACTGACTAGGTATCCCCCTTCCCCTTTATAACTGACTAGGTGTCCCCCTTCCCCTTTATAACTGACTAGGTATCCCCCTTCCCCTTTATAACTGACTAGGTATCCCCCTCTCCCTTTATAACTGACTAGGTATCCCCCTCTCCCTTTACAACTGACTAGGTATCCCCCTCTCCCTTTATAACTGACTAGGTATCCCCCTCTCCCTTTATAACTGACTAGGTATCCCCTTCCCCTTTATAACTGACTAGGTATCCCCCTCTCCCTTTATAACTGACTAGGTATCCCTCTTCCCCTTTATAACTGACTAGGTATCCCCCTTCCCCTTTATTACTGACTAGGTATCCCCCTTCCCCATTACAACTGACTAGTTTCCCCCTTCCCCTTTATAACTGACTAGGTATCCCCCTCTCCCTTTATAACTGACTAGGTATCCCCCTTCCCCTTTATAACTGACTAGGTATCCCCCTTCCCCTTTATAACTGACTAGGTATCCCCCTTCCCCTTTATAACTGACTAGGTATCCCCCTTCCCCTTTCCAACTGACTAGGTATCCCCCTTCCCCTTTCCAACTGACTAGGTATCCCCCTCTCCCTTTATAACTGACTAGGCATCCCCCTCTCCCTTTATAACTGACTAGGTATCCCCCTTCCCCTTTATAACTGACTAGGTGTCCCCCTTCCCCTTTATAACTGACTAGGTATCCCCCTTCCCTTTTATAACTGACTAGGTATCCCCCTCTCCCTTTATAACTGACTAGGTATCCCCCTCTCCCTTTACAACTGACTAGGTATCCCCCTCTCCCTTTATAACTGACTAGGTATCCCCCTCTCCCTTTATAACTGACTAGGTATCCCTCTTCCCCTTTATAACTGACTAGGTATCCCCCTTCCCCTTTATTACTGACTAGGTATCCCCCTTCCCCATTACAACTGACTAGGTTTCCCCCTTCCCCTTTATAACTGACTAGGTATCCCCCTCTCCCTTTATAACTGACTAGGTATCCCCCTTCCCCTTTATAACTGACTAGGTATCCCCCTTCCCCTTTACAACTGACTAGGTATCCCCCTTCCCCTTTACAACTGACTAGGTATCCCCCTCTCCCTTTACAACTGACTAGGCATCCCCCTCTCCCTTTATAACTGACTAGGTATCCCCCTCTCCTTTACAACTGACTAGGTATCCCCCTTCCCCTTTACAACTGACTAGGTATCCCCCTCTCCCTTTATAACTGACTAGGCATCCCCCTTCCCCTTTATAACTGACTAGGTATCCCCCTTCCCCTTTATAACTGACTAGGTATCCCCCTTCCCCTTTATAACTGACTAGGTATCCCCCTCTCCCTTTATAACTGACTAGGTATCCCCCTCTCCCTTTATAACTGACTAGGTATCCCCCTTTACAACTGACTAGGTATCCCCCTTCCCCTTTATAACTGACTAGGTATCCCCCTCTCCCTTTATAACTGACTAGGTATCCCCCTTCCCCTTTATAACTGACTAGGTATCCCCCTTCCCCTTTATAACTGACTAGGTATCCTCCTTTATAACTGACTAGGTATCCCCCTCTCCCTTTACAACTGACTAGGTATCCCCCTCTCCCTTTATAACTGACTAGGCATCCCCCTTCCCCTTTATAACTGACTAGGTATCCCCCTCTCCCTTTACAACTGACTAGGTATCCCCCTTCCCCTTTACAACTGACTAGGTATCCCCCTTCCCCTTTACAACTGACTAGGTATCAAATCAAATCAAATCAAATTTATTTATATAGCCCTTCGTACATCAGCTGATATCTCAAAGTGCTGTACAGAAACCCAGCCTAAAACCCCAAACAGCAAGCAATGCAGGTGTAGAAGCACGGTGGCTAGGAAAAACTCCCTAGAAAGGCCAATACCTAGGAAGAAACCTAGAGAGGATCCAGGCTATGTGGGGTGGCCAGTCCTCTTCTGGCTGTGCCGGGTAGAGATTATAACAGAACATGGCCAAGATGTTCAAATGTTCATAAATGACCAGCATGGTCGAATAATAATAAGGCAGAACATTTGAAACTGGAGCAGCAGCACAGTCAGGTGGAAGTTGAAACTGGAGCAGCAGCATGGCCAGGTTGACTTGGGACAGCAAGGAGTCATCATGTCAGGTAGTCCTGGGGCATGGTCCTAGGGCTCAGGTCAGTTGAAACTGGAACAGCAGCATGGCCAGGTGGACTGGGGACAGCAAGGAGTTATCATGTCAGGTAGTCCTGGGGCATGGTCCTAGGGCTCAGGTCCTCCGAGAGAGAGAAAGAAAGAGAGAAGGAGAGAATTAGAGAACGCACACTTAGATTCACACAGGACACCGAATAGGACAGGAGAAGTACTCCAGATATAACAAACTGACCCCAGCCCCCCGACACATAAACTACTGCAGCATAAATACTGGAGGCTGAGACAGGAGGGGTCAGGAGACACTGTGGCCCCATCCGAGGACACCCCCGGACAGGGCCAAACAGGAAGGATATAACCCCACCCACTTTGCCAAAGCACAGCCCCCACACCACTAGAGGGATATCTTCAACCACCAACTTACCATCCTGAGACAAGGCTGAGTATAGCCCACAAAGATCTCCGCCACGGCACAACCCAAGGGGGGGGGGCGCCAACCCAGACAGGATGACCACAACTGTGAATCAACCCACTCAGGTGACGCACCCCCTCCAGGGACGGAATGAGAGAGCCCCAGCAAGCCAGTGACTCAGCCCCTGTAATAGGGTTAGAGGCAGAGAATCCCAGTGGAAAGAGGGGAACCGGCCAGGCAGAGACAGCAAGGGCGATTCGTTGCTCCAGAGCCTTTCCGTTCACATTCCCACTCCTGGGCCAGACTACACTCAATCATATGACCCACTGAAGAGATGAGTCTTCAGTAAAGACTTAAAGGTTGAGACCGAGTTTGCGTCTCTGACATGGGTAGGCAGACCGTTCCATAAAAATGGAGCTCTATAGGAGAAAGCCCTGCCTCCAGCTGTTTGCTTATAAATTCTAGGGACAATTAGGAGGCCTGCGTCTTGTGACCGTAGCGTACGTGTAGGTATGTACGGCAGGACCAAATCAGAGAGATAGGTAGGAGCAAGCCCATGTAATGCTTTGTAGGTTAGCAGTAAAACCTTGAAATCAGCCCTTGCTTTGACAGGAAGCCAGTGTAGAGAGGCTAGCACTGGAGTAATATGATCAAATTTTTTGGTTCTAGTCAGGATTCTAGCAGCCGTATTTAGCACTAACTGAAGTTTATTTAGTGCTTTATCCGGGTAGCCGGAAAATAGAGCATTGCAGTAGTCTAACCTAGAAGTGACAAAAGCATGGATTAATTTTTCTGCATCATTTTTGGACAGAAAGTTTCTGATTTTTGCAATGTTACGTAGATGGAAAAAAGCTGTCCTCGAAATGGTCTTGATATGTTCTTCAAAAGAGAGATCAGGGTCCCGAGTAACGCCGAGGTCCTTTGTAAAGGTATCCCCCTTTACAACTGACTAGGTATCCCCCTTCCCCTTTACAACTGACTAGGTATCCCCCTTCCCCTTTATAACTGACTAGGTATCCCCCTTCCCCTTTACAACTGACTAGGTATCCCCCTTCCCCTTTATAACTGACTAGGTATCCCCCTTCCCCTTTACAACTGACTAGGTATCCCCCTTCCCCTTTACAACTGACTAGGTATCCCCCTTCCCCTTTACAACTGACTAGGTATCCCCCTTCCCCTTTACAACTGACTAGGTATCCCCCTTCCCCTTTATAACTGATTAGGTATCCCCCTTCCCCTTTACAACTGACTAGGTATCCCCCTTCCCCTTTACAACTGACTAGGTATCCCCCTTCCCCTTTACAACTGACTAGGTATCCCCCTCTCCCTTTACAACTGACTAGGCATCCCCCTCTCCCTTTATAACTGACTAGGTATCCCCCTCTCCTTTACAACTGACTAGGTATCCCCCTTCCCCTTTACAACTGACTAGGTATCCCCCTCTCCCTTTATAACTGACTAGGCATCCCCCTCTCCCTTTATAACTGACTAGGTGTCCCCCTTCCCCTTTATAACTGACTAGGTATCCCCCTTCCCCTTTATAACTGACTAGGTATCCCCCTCTCCCTTTATAACTGACTAGGTATCCCCCCTCCCTTTACAACTGACTAGGTATCCCCCTCTCCCTTTATAACTGACTAGGTATCCCCCTCTCCCTTTATAACTGACTAGGTATCCCCTTCCCCTTTATAACTGACTAGGTATCCCCCTCTCCCTTTATAACTGACTAGGTATCCCTCTTCCCCTTTATAACTGACTAGGTATCCCCCTTCCCCTTTATTACTGACTAGGTATCCCCCTTCCCCATTACAACTGACTAGGTATCCCCCTCTCCCTTTACAACTGACTAGGCATCCCCCTCTCCCTTTATAACTGACTAGGTATCCCCCTCTCCTTTACAACTGACTAGGTATCCCCCTTCCCCTTTACAACTGACTAGGTATCCCCCTCTCCCTTTATAACTGACTAGGCATCCCCCTCTCCCTTTATAACTGACTAGGTATCCCCCTTCCCCTTTATAACTGACTAGGTGTCCCCCTTCCCCTTTATAACTGACTAGGTATCCCCCTTCCCCTTTATAACTGACTAGGTATCCCCCTCTCCCTTTATAACTGACTAGGTATCCCCCTCTCCCTTTACAACTGACTAGGTATCCCCCTCTCCCTTTATAACTGACTAGGTATCCCCCTCTCCCTTTATAACTGACTAGGTATCCCCTTCCCCTTTATAACTGACTAGGTATCCCCCTCTCCCTTTATAACTGACTAGGTATCCCTCTTCCCCTTTATAACTGACTAGGTATCCCCCTTCCCCTTTATTACTGACTAGGTATCCCCCTTCCCCATTACAACTGACTAGTTTCCCCCTTCCCCTTTATAACTGACTAGGTATCCCCCTCTCCCTTTATAACTGACTAGGTATCCCCCTTCCCCTTTATAACTGACTAGGTATCCCCCTTCCCCTTTATAACTGACTAGGTATCCCCCTTCCCCTTTATAACTGACTAGGTATCCCCCTTCCCCTTTCCAACTGACTAGGTATCCCCCTTCCCCTTTCCAACTGACTAGGTATCCCCCTCTCCCTTTATAACTGACTAGGCATCCCCCTCTCCCTTTATAACTGACTAGGTATCCCCCTTCCCCTTTATAACTGACTAGGTGTCCCCCTTCCCCTTTATAACTGACTAGGTATCCCCCTTCCCTTTTATAACTGACTAGGTATCCCCCTCTCCCTTTATAACTGACTAGGTATCCCCCTCTCCCTTTACAACTGACTAGGTATCCCCCTCTCCCTTTATAACTGACTAGGTATCCCCCTCTCCCTTTATAACTGACTAGGTATCCCTCTTCCCCTTTATAACTGACTAGGTATCCCCCTTCCCCTTTATTACTGACTAGGTATCCCCCTTCCCCATTACAACTGACTAGGTTTCCCCCTTCCCCTTTATAACTGACTAGGTATCCCCCTCTCCCTTTATAACTGACTAGGTATCCCCCTTCCCCTTTATAACTGACTAGGTATCCCCCTTCCCCTTTATAACTGACTAGGTATCCCCCTTCCCCTTTATAACTGACTAGGTATCCCCCTTCCCCTTTCCAACTGACTAGGTATCCCCCTTCCCCTTTCCAACTGACTAGGTATCCCCCTTCCCCTTTCCAACTGACTAGGTATCCCCCTCTCCCTTTCCAACTGACTAGGTATCCCCCTTTACAACTGACTAGGTACCCCCCTTCCCCTTTACAACTGACTAGGTATCCCCCTTCCCCTTTATAACTGACTAGGTATCCCCCTCTCCCTTTACAACTGACTAGGCATCCCCCTCTCCCTTTATAACTGACTAGGTATCCCCCTCTCCCTTTACAACTGACTAGGTATCCCCCTTCCCCTTTACAACTGACTAGGTATCCCCCTTCCCCTTTACAACTGACTAGGTATCCCCCTTTATAACTGACTAGGTATCCCCCTTTACAACTGACTAGGTATCCCCCTTCCCCTTTCCCTTTCCAACTGACTAGGTATCCCCCTTTCCCTTTCCCTTTCCCTTTCCAACTGACTAGGTATCCCCCTTTCCCTTTCCCTTTCCAACTGACTAGGTATCCCCCTTTCCCTTTCCAACTGACTAGGTATCCCCCTTTCCCTTTCCAACTGACTAGGTATCCCCCTTTCTCTTTCCAACTGACTAGGTATCCCCCTTTCCAACTGACTAGGTATCCCCCTTTCCAACTTACTAGATATCCCCCATTCCAACTGACTAGATATCTCCCTTTCCCTTTCCAACTGACTAGATATCCCCCATTCCCTTTACAACTGACTAGGTATCCCCTTTTCCCTTTACAACTGACTAGGTATCCCTCTGTGTTGTTGTTTGTGTCACACTGCTGTGCTTTATCTTGGCCAGGTCACAGTTGTAAATGAGAACTTGTTCTCAACTAGCTTACCTGGTTAAATAAAGGTGAAATTTAAAAAAATGTAAACACATGGAATACACAAACATACAGTCAATAATCTATTTACATGGTGTGCAAATGAGGTAAGATAATGGAGGTATGGCAATAAATAGAAGTAATTACAATATAGCAATTAAACACTGGAGTGATAGATGTGCAAAAGATCAATATGTAAGCCTCGTTTGAATGACGTGGTTGCTCAAATTTGTATGGAATTCGGTTAGTCAACAGTAAATATATCAACCATTGCAGAATAAATTCCTCACCTTTTCTGGCAATGATGAGTTCATATTCCCCAAGTAGCGACTGTTGGCATCAACATCCGGAGAGTAAACTACGTTTCTATTCAAGCGTTGATTGACATGGTAATGGCCCAATAGTATTGGAGAAAAGGTAGTAAAAATCGGACCTCTGACGCTGTATTTTTATTTTAAAAATATTTTTTTTTTATAAAAATGGCGCTGTAGAAGAAGGCAGACGTTTTACGTGTCCAGCTGGTGCACATATCTAAGGAAGTCTCGAGTTATTGCTCGCCTGAGGTAGAGTAGCTTATGATAAGCTGTAGACCACACTATCTACTGAGAGAGTTTTCATCTGCATTTTTTGCAGCTGATCACATACCACCACAGTCAAAGGCTGGCACTAAGACAGCATTGAATGAGCTGTGTTCAGCCTTAAGCAAACAAGAAAATGCTCACCCAGAGGCGGCGCTCCTAGTAGCCCGGGACTTTAATACAGGGAAACGGAAAACATAAATTACTATCAACATGTTAAATCACTATCAGCATGTTAAATTACTATCAGCATGTTAAATTACTATCAGCATGTTAAATATGCAACCAGAGGGAAAAAAAACTCTAAGGCACATTTACCCCACACACAGACACGCATACAAAGTTTTCCCTCGCCCTCCATTTGGCAAATCTGACCATAATATTATCCTCCTGATTTTTGCTTACAAGCAAAAATTAAAGCAGGAAGCACCAGTGACTAGATCTATAGAAAAGTCTTCTGATAAAGAAGATGCTACAGGACTGTTTTGCTAGCACAGACTGGAATATGTTCAGAGATTCCTCCGATGGCATTGAGTACATTACATCAGTCATTGGCTTCATCAATAAGTGCATCGATGACGTCATCCCCACAGTGACCGTACGTACACACCTCAACCAGAAGTAATGGATTACAGGAAACATCCGCCCTGAGCTTGAGCTGCCACTTTCAAGGATCAGGACTCTAGCCTGGTAGATTAAAAGAAATATGCTATGCCTTCCGACGAACCATCAACAGTCAAAGCATCAATACAGGACTAAGATCGAATCGTACTACACGGACTCTGACGCTCGTCGGATGTGGCAGGGCTTGCAAACCAGTACAGACTTCATAGGGAAGCACAGCTGAGAGCTGACCAGTGACACGAGCTTCGAGGCAAATAAACCTGAAACATGCATGAGAGCACCCGCCTTTCCAGAAGACTGTGATAACGCTCTCCGCAGAGGACCTTTAGGTCAACATACACAAGGCCTCAGGGCCAGACGTGTACTGCGAGCATGTGCTGACTAACTGGCAAGTGTCTTCACTGACATCTTCACTGACACCTCTCCCTGTCCGAGTCTGTAATACCAACGTCTTTCTTGTTGTTGAATTTTTTCTCTTCTCTTTTTCTCCCCAATTTCGTGGTATCCAAATGTTTTAGTAGCTACTATGTTGTCTCATCGCTACAACTCCCGTACGGGCTCGGGAGAGACTAAGGTTGAAAGTCATGCGTCCTCCGATACACAACCCAACCAAGCCGCACTGCTTCTTAACACAGTGTGCATCCAACCCAGAAGCCAGCCGCACCAATGTGTCGGAGGAAACACTGCGCACTGCGCCCGGCCCGGCCCGCCACAGGAGTCGCTGGAGCGCGATGAGACAAGGATATCCCTACCGGCCAAGCGCTTCCTAACCCGGACGACGCTAGGCCAATTGTGCTTCGCCCCACGGTCGCGGCCGGTTACGACAGAGCCTGGGCGCGAACCCAGGGTTTCTGGTGGCACAGCTGGCGCTGCAATACAGCACCCTTAACCACTGCGCCACCCGGGAGGCCCTTACCAATTTAAGCAGAACACCTGTGCCTGTGCCTGTGCCCAGGGAACACAAAGGTAACCTGCCTAAATGACTATTGACCCATGGCACGCACATCTGTAGCCATGAAGTGATTTGGTCATGGCTCACATCAACACCGTTATCCCAGAAACCCTAAACCCACTCCAATTTGCAAACTGCACAGATGATGCAAGCTCTATTGCATTACACACAGCCCTTTCCCACCTGGACAAAAGGAACACCTATGTGAGAATGCTATTCTTTGACTACAGCTCAGCGTTCAACACTATAGTGCCCTCAAAGCTCATCAATAAGCTCAGGACCCTGGGACTAAACACCTCCCTCTGCAACTGGATCCTGGACTTCCTGACTGGCCGCCCCCAGGTGGTAAGGGTAGGTAACAACACATCCGTATGCTGATCCTCAACACAGGGGCCCCTCAGGGGTGTGTGCTCAGCCCCCACCTGTACTTCCTGTTCACTCATGACTGCACGGCCAGGCACGACTCCAACACCATCATTAAGTTTGCCGATGACACAACAGTGGTTGGCCTGATCACCAACAACGATGAGACAGCCTATAGGGAGGAGGTCAGAGACCTGAATGTGGGGTGCCAGGACAAAAACCTCTCCCTCAACGTAAACAAGACAAGGAGATGATTGTGGACTCCAGGAAAAAGAGGAACGAGCACGCCTCTATTCTCATTGATGGGGGTGCAGTGCAGCAGGTTGAGAGCTTCAAGTTCCTTGGTGTCCACATCACCAACAAACTAACATGGTCCAAGCACACCAAGACAGTCGTGAAGAGGGCACGACAAAACCTATTCCCCCTCAGGAGACTGAAAAGATTTGGCATGGGTCCTCAGATCCTCAAAAGATTATACAGCTGCACCATGGAGAGCATCCAGACCGGTTTTATCACTGCCCGGTATGGCAACTGCTCGGCCTCTGACCGCAAGGCACTACAGAGTGTAGTGTGAACGGCCCATTACATCCCTAAGCCAAGTTCCCTGCCATCCAGGACCTCTATACCAGGCGGTGTCAGAGGAAGGCCAAAAAATGGTCAAAGACTCCAGCCACCCTAGTCATAGACTGTTTTCTCTGCTACAGCAGGCAAGCGGTACCGGAGCACCAAGTCTAGGTCCAAGAGGCTTCTAAACAGCTTCTACCCCCGAGCCATAAGACTCCTGAACACTTAATCATATGGCTACCCAGACTATTTGCTATTTGCTATTTGAATTGCACACCCCTCTCTTTTACACAGCTGCGACTCTCTGTTGTTATCATCTAAGCATAGTCACTTTAATAACTCTACCAACATGTACATATTACCTCAACTAACCCGTTCCCTCGCATTGATCCTGTACCAGTACCCTGTATATAGTCTTGTTATTGTTATTTTACTGCTGCTCTTTAATTGCTTGTTACTTTTATTTCTTATCAGTATTTTTTTAACTGCATTGTTAATAACGGGCGTGTAAGGGGGGGGGGTCTATGCATCACATAGAGGGGCGGGGTCTATACATAGCATTTCACTGTAAGGTCTACACCGGTTGTATTTGGTGCGTGTGACTAATAAAATTTGATTTGATGTTAAATTGTCATGTGTCATGAAGTAATGTACAACACGCATAATGCAACTCATTCTGTGTCGTACAGTCTCTCTCCACCAGGTGTAGCGCTTCACTCACAGATTAAAACAAGAAAGGGACAGGGTAAGGGGGGGATACCTCGTCAATTGTACAACTAAATGCATTCATTTTTTGCGTCATCACTGCCAGCCATCATGACTCGAAAGCCGCGACAGCCGCTGTTTACTTGTGAAGATAACTTTAGCGGCTCTCTAAAAACCTGATTCAAATTCGACACAAACCTTCAAATAGGTAATTACATTACCTAAACTCTTTACAGTGTTTTATTTAATAGGTAATTACATTACCTAAACTCTTTACAGTGTTTTATTTAATAGGTAATTACATTACCTAAACTCTTTACAGCGTTTTATTTAATAGGTAATTACATTACCTAAACTCTTTACAGTGTTTTATTTAATAGGTAATTACATTACCTAAACTCTTTACAGCGTTTTATTTAATAGGTAATTACATTACCTAAACTCTTTACAGTGTTTTATTTAATAGGTAATTACATTACCTAAACTCTTTACAGCGTTTTATTTACATTTTAGAGCCGATAAGTTGGACAGATCGGGTGAAGAAAAAAAAATTATCCACTTCCCCACCCATAATTTAAAAAAAAGACTGGATGGACCTCATTGCCTTCTTCAATCATGCAGAGACGGGCATCACGAAGGTCTTGTCATTGATTTTGCTGGAAAGGGGAGGAATTGCGCTTTACAATGGTATTCATATTACAGTTGACCTGGAACTATTACGTTTTTTGGGCGCTAAAATAAAAGGTACGTTACAGCGCAATGTACAAAACTGCGTTAGCCAACTATATTATGTATTTTAATTATAAATTAAATATGGTCTATTGGAGAAAATTGACATTACAGTATTCAGACGTAGCCTACAAACGTCAATGGAAAACATCAACTGTCTGTTACACTTCAGATCACATAAAGCAAAATACATGACATAGTTGATCTATTGAGCCTACTACTACGAAGTGGGTCCAATGAGAGATGAAAGAAATGGCAGCCTATCCTAACTTGTAGCCCTATAGGCTATTTTGCGAGTAGCCTATGAAACCATCACAGTCAGAAAAGGAGAGGAATTTATTTAGCAATGATCATGGACATGAAATAAATAATAGCAAATTGATGCCTATTTATTTTAGAATGCAAAGATAAAACAAAAATCGATTTTCACTCTTCTCACTAACGGTAAATGATTGGATCTTGTTGTTATTTTTAGCTACCTGTTTTATTGTTGTTATGAATTAAAGTCTCTACATACAGTGTTTTCCTGCACAAGGCAAGGCTAGTTTTGTCTTCTTGCCATGCAATACTTCAACCACTAGAAACTGCATACGCACATGGTCCAAAGTATGTGTGAGGATAACCACATTCCCACTTCAAATTCAGACTTTATAAATGCCAACCTTTGGATGAAAACTGATGCAAACGTTATGTGATATATTTTGTATGTACTCAACATTTCTAAATGTGGCCCCAGGTTTGTAGTAGAGGGCTAGAACACCTGAATCAACCTGGCACTTAACACAATAATAAAAACGCCATCTCAGGTGCCACTTCAGAATCTCCCTTAAGTGTTCAATTGGGTTGAAATCTGGTGACTGAGACGGCCATGGCATATTACTTACATTGGTTTCATGCTCATCAAACCATTCAGTGACCACTTGTCATCCTATGGGGGCATAGCCATGGTAGCCAAAATAATGGCCTGCCCAGCATTTTTATACATGACCTTAAGCATGATGGGATGTTAATTGCTAAATTAACTCAGGAACCACACCTGTGTTGAAGCACCTGTTTTTAATATACTTTGTATCCCTCATTTACTCATGTGTTTAGTTTATTTTAGCAGTTACCTGTAGATCAATAGGTTTTGAATTGGCATGAATAGAATGGACATTTGATTGTAGCTATCAACTGTCGTTGCCTTTGATCAGTCCATTGCTTTCTTTAGTGAAGGTTTATGTAACAAGTTATGTTTTATGCGGTGGGGAGTTGGCCCCACGCACAACCCCCAACCTGGAGGGCCAGGGACTGTTTCCTCCTACTCTTTGACCTGTCCGGCTCAGTTGCACATGCTGGGGATATTTACCCCCTCCGGGTTAAGCTATCAGGATCATTGGAGTGACAGTCCTAGAGATCTTGTTTCCCATTGTTGCACGAACAGGTTCAGTCTCCCTCAGAGTTCCCCACATCACCATGGCCAGGAGGATCTCATCCGCCAGGTTCCCAATCGTTTGATGCGGAGGTTCTTTAAAAAAACATTGGGTCAAGTTATGTTACAAAATATAGAAATAAAAACAAACTCCTATATTATGCTTTCAATATACAGTACATTGTTTATGGGGGACGGCAGGTAACCTGGCAGTTCAGAGTTGGGCCAGTAACCGAAAGGTCGTTGGTAGTGCCGAGCCGGCAAGGTGGAAAAATCTGCCATTCTGCCCTCGAGCAAGGCAGTGAACCCCCACACTGACTGCTCCCCAGGCGCCGATGACGTGGATGTCGATTAAGGCAGCCCCCCACACCTCTCTGATTCAGAGGGTTATATGCAGAAGACAGATGTTGGTTGAATGCATTCAGTTGTACATCTGACTAGGTATCCCCCTTTCCCTTCCCTTTACAGGTCGATTTACACTGAGTGGACAAATATTAGGAACACCTTCCTAATATTGAGTTGTACCCCCTTTCCCTTCCCTTTACCTAGTCTATACAGGTCGATTTACACTGAGTGGACAAACCATTAGGAACACCTTCCTAATATTGAGTTGTACCCCCTTTCCCTTCCCTTTACCTAGTCTATACAGGTCGATTTACACTGAGTGGACAAAACATTAGGAACACCTTCCTATTATTGAGTTGCACCCCCTTTCCCTTCCCTTTACCTAGTCTATACAGGTCGATTTACACTGAGTGGACAAAACATTAGGAACACCTTCCTATTATTGAGTTGCACCCCCTTTCCCTTCCCGTTACCTAGTCTATACAGGTCGATTTACACTGAGTGGACAAAACATTAGGAACGCCTTCCTATTATTGAGTTGCACCCCCTTTTGCCCTTAGAACTGCCTCAGTTCATCCGGACATGCACTTTACAAGGTTTTGAATGCGTTCCACAGGGATGATGGCCCATGTTGACTCCAATGCTTCACACAGTTGTGTCAAGTTGGCTGGATGTCTTTTGGGTGGTAGACCATTCTTTATACACACGGGAAACCGTTGAGTGTGAAAAACCCAGCAGTGTTGCGGTTCTTGACACAAACCAAAGGCACTTAAACCGTTTGTCTTGCCTCTGTCTCAGTCTCAGTCTCTCTCTGTCAACTCAATTAAATTCAAAGGGCCAAAGCAAGTGAAATAGATAATAAACAAAAGTGAAAAAAATTAATAAATGAACGGTAAACATTACTGTCTCTCTCTCTCTCTGGCAAACTCAAATACAGAGAGATCTCATCCACACACATAACTCATCATAGTTATTAAATAAAGGTTAGAAAATAAAATAAAAGTTCACTGACTTGTCCATAATTGTTATCATATTGCTACTCTCTCTCCCCCTCTTTTTACACCTGTGTGTGTGTGCTAAACCAGTGTTTTGGGTCATTACTCAAAAAAATGTATATATTGAACAAGTAAGGAAGTAACAATGACTTATCCAACCTTTGATCAGTAACTAATATTATTACTGTATTATCACTACATTATTATAACAGTCTGTTATTACTGTATTATCACTACATTATTATAACAGTCTGTTATTACTGTATTTTTACTGTATTTTAACAGTCTGTTATTACTGTATTATAACAGTCTGTTATTACTGTATTATAACAGTCTGTTATTACTGTATTATAACAGTCTGTTATTACTGTAATATTACTGGATTATCACTATATTATTATAACAGTCTGTTATATTACTGTATTATCACTTATTATCAGTCTCTGTTATAATACTGTAATATTATTACTGTATTATTACTGTATTATAACAGTCTTATATTACTGTAATATTATTACTGTATTATAACAGTCTTATATTACTGTAATATTATTACTGTATTATTACTGTATTATAACAGTCTGTTATTACTGTAATATTATTACTGTATTAGTACTGTATTATAACAGTCTTATATTACTGTAATATCACTATATTATTATAACAGTACTTCGTTATATTACTCATTACCGCAAAAAGTTATTTTTACTGTAATGTGCTACTTAGTCATAAAAAATACAAATAAAATTTATTTAACCATGTAAAACCCATTGAGGTTAAAAACCTATTTTGCAAGGGCGACCTGGCAAGAAGTCAAAACAGGGAAATAGCAGCGTGTCCATAAAACATTACAGAAAAGTACAGAATACACACAAAAGACAAAGTGTAACAAGTTAAAGATACAATTGAAGATCAGATACAACTGCAGTTGTCACAAACGGACAAGGACACCAACTCCCCTAACTTTACAATCTTCTGAAGCATGTTCCAAGATGAAGGGGCATTATGGGAAAAATATGTTTCCCAATCTCAGGTCTACCCTCAGGAACAGACAAGGACAACAGCAAATGTGAACGAAGACTGTATTGAGTGACTGATCTGGTCAGTAAGGAACAGAGATACAAAGGGAGTTGTCCCGTCAATGCTTTGTACATAAAAGTGTATCAGTGCTTTAGCCTCCTGGTGGAGAGAAAGGTCCATTACACTATAACATACAGATCACAGTGATGGGTGAGTGATCTAGCATTGGTAATGGATCTTAAAGCACCATGATACACTGTTTCCAGAGTTTAAGGTCCTTGCTGAGGCATATAGACAATGTCACCATAATCCAGCACAGACAGAAAAAAGTGCTTTGAACAAGATCTTTAAAATTCAACCTTTCATTTAACCAAATCCCAAGATACTTATAGGAGGTGACTATCAATTTGCTGGCCTAGTTCAAATCTGCAACTGAAACCATGAACTTTGTTTTCATTTCATTAAGTACAAGTTTCAATTGGAAAAGCTGCCTTTCAATTGTCACGTTCTTTCAAAATCGAACCCAGAAGCAGACCAGGACAAGGAGAGTAGGAATGTGAATGGGTAGATATATCCAGGTGGCGTAGCGGGCAGCGGTGGTGAGTTGATGGGAGTAAATAGGTGGATCCAATGGGGTAGCGGAATCCTCCAACGACCAGGCGGGAATGGGGTAAATGATCCGGGTGAGTAACTGAAGACAGAACAAACGGAGGTAAGTTTAAGGCAAGCAATATGTAAAAAACAACAAAACAAATTCTATCCAACTTGAGGCTGATACTATGGCACAACATACTGTTCATGGCTAACGATCTGGCAGGGAATGGATGTCAGGTCAGAGCTTTTGAAGGGGAGAGGTGATGATCAGGACAGGTGTGCAGATTACAGGTGCGGGTGAACATCGATCTCCCAACAAGCTAATTCGCCCGGCAACCAGACAGGGTGCGTTCCAGGACACCGGAAACACACTCCAGGACAGAAACACAGGCAAACACAGACTCAGGAAGCGGGATTCGTGACATCAATAACATCAAAGGCCACCTGTATGTCCTGAAAAGCCTTCTCAATATTAGACGCAATAGAATAAATAATGTCATCAGCATACAGATGGAGATTTGCTAAGTCAATAGTCTTCCCTATATAATTTATATACAGTGTAAAAAGGATCGGACCTAAAATTGAGCCCTGGGGAACTCCTTTTGTAAGTCTTCGAAACTAATTCTGGAATCAATCCAATGCATCAACACTTAAACCAACCTTTTTTAGTCTATTCAACAGTAGGGCATGGTCAACAGTGTCGAAAGCATTCGATAAGTCAATAAAAAGTGAAACTGTGATTTTTCCTTGTCCTGAGCATCTAGAATATCACCTACAACCTTACTTACAGCAGTAATTGTACTATGCTTGGCTCTAAAACCAGACTGGAGTTGAGATAAAACTGAGTTATTATTTTAAAAAGTATTTCAATTGTGAGTTCCAACTGGGACAGATCTCCACCCTTATGTAAAGGGTGTGACATAGGCTGGATCTCCACCCTTATGTATAGGCGTGACATAGGCTGGATCTCCACCCTTATGTAAGGGTGTGACATAGGCTGGATCTCCACCCTTATGTAAGGGTGTGACATAGGCTGGATCTCCACCCTTATGTATAGGCGTGACATAGGCTGCTTTCCAGACTTTTGGATTGGTATTACTCACCAAGGAAATATTTAATGTCTGAGTGAGAGGGGCAGCAATGATCTTTGCACCAATTTTTTTTAAATATGGGTTTGATTCATCCGGGCCAGCAGCTTTCTTCATATCAATATATTTCAGTTCCTTTACAACTTCTGAAAGCTCAGTCTTGGTAAAATGAAATGGATGAACCATAGGCCGGTATGTTTCATTCACAGTCTCATTTGAGATGTTAGGAAGAGTTCATTATCAAATAAATGCCCAGCTTTAGAAAAATGCTCATTAAACATGTCAAGCATGTTCTTGTCAGTCACATCCATTGAATTTGATTTCATTTGACTATGAACCGAGAGGGAACTTTGGGGATTTTGGTGTCTCTAATACAAGAAACTGCACAATGATCACTTAAACTATTAACGAAAATACCAACAGGTGAGTATTTATGCGGATTGTTGGTTAAAATAACATCAATAAGTGTTGACTTAGATGTCTCTGGGATTGAGTCTGTGACCACATTCATAATTGTAGGTTGTTAAAAGGTTCCTTTGTCTTCTTCAACCTCGTGTTGCATTTTGGGTATGGCTGCAGCTCAGGGTCACTTAGTCTAGTATGTTAATTCTTAACTCACATGTTTTATACCCTTGGGTCAAAAAATGGGCATTTCAGCCTTTTAGGGCAATTCTCTGGGCATAACTAGTTACGAGGCAAGGTCTGGATTTTACTCAGATGTCATTTAGACAACTAACTTCACATTTCATCTTTACGAAAACATTCTCTTTGATCTGGACATTTTCCAAACAAAGTACAACATGCAAACATCAGGCACATATTAGGAAAACTCTTAAAGTGAAAATGTTTTCGTTATAACGTCGTCCTTTAACTTTTAATAACATAAGAAAAAATGACATAAATCTTCATATTCCATCTATGTCATTACCACCATTGTGGCTGACAAAACCTATTGTCCCAAAGTCCATTTATTGCATGTTAATGTTCTGAGGCCAGTTCTCCATAGTGAGAGGACAAAGGAATTTTGTCTACTGCCTTAGATTTACAATGGGCATGAGGTGTCATAAAACCCCCGTCTCCAAACCTCTCCATCTCTTCCCCTCTGGTGGGTGTGAGAGATCTCTCCGTAGGATTGTGGTCCACAGTAACATGACCCGAGCAGGCCAGTCATGACACTGATTAAGGACAGATTTCTTAATCCAGGTCTCGGGCAGTACTAAGACATCTGGGTCAGCAGTGTGAACCCAGACTTTTATCATGCCAAATTTCAGCATCAAACTCCTCACATTAATATGCATCATTCCCAACCCTGATCTAGTTTTCAAATAATTTGGAGTGGGAAGTTCATACATAGACAATTTTTGTTTGGATGAATGTTTCCTAACATCAAAAGCAGAAGAATAATAAAACACCTTCATTTGTGTCTTCCTAAAATCTCTCAGCACTTAGTTGATTTAAAATAATCCAAACTGCAGTCATCAGTCATTGTGGGTGTACTATTTTTAGATTTCAGTGCAGCATTTGATTTAGTGGATCATGAAATAATTGACAAAATTAATGCATTATGGTTTTAGCATTGAATTGGGTACAGTCATATCTAACTGACAGGAAACAGTCCACCTATATCAATGGTTCAGTGTTAAACTGTGGAATACCGCAGGGCAGCTGCCTTGGGCCAGTTCTTTATTTAATATATACCAACGACCTTCCCTATGCCTTAGCTGAAACTCAAGCTACTATATTTGCAGATGATACTACAATTTATGCAGCAAGACAATCGGGTCAACAGGTACAGCAAGCTTTACAATGAGATTTGGAGAATATTAGAGAGTGGGCTTGCAAAAAAAAATGTTTTAAACACCAAGAAAACCAAAGTTATGTTGGTCTGTTCCACTAGGAAAAAGCCAATGCAGCATGGGATACAATTAAGTATGGGGGAGTACAAATTTAAGAAGTGGCAGAAACCAAACTATTAGGAGTGCAGCTAGACAACTGCTTATCATGGTAATCTCAAATAACTGATCTATGTAAAAAAAATATATCTATACAGAATGACAGACCAGCTAGATCTACTGTCTCTATTATATTATGACAGACCAGCTAGATCTACTGTCTCTATTAAATTATGACAGACCAGCTAGATCTACTGTCTCTATTATATTATGACAGACCAGCTAGATCTACTGTCTCTATTGTACTATGACAAACCAGCTAGATCTACTGTCTCTATTGTACTATGACAGACCAGCTAGATCTACTGTCTCTATTGTACTATGACAAACCAGGTAGATCTACTGTCTCTATTATATTATGACAGACCAGCTAGATCTACTGTCTCTATTAAATTATGACAGACCAGCTAGATCTACTGTCTCTATTAAATTATGACAGACCAGCTAGATCTACTGTCTCTATTATATTATGACAGACCAGCTAGATCTACTGTCTCTATTAAATTATGACAGACCAGCTAGATCTACTGTCTCTATTATATTATGTCATACTAGCTAGATCTACAGTCTCTATTATGTTATGACAGACCAGCTAGATCTACTGTCTCTATTATATTATGACAGACTAGCTAGACCTACTGTCACAACTATATTATGAAAGACCAGCTAGATCTACTGTCTCTATTACATTATGACAGACCAGCTAGTTCTACTGTCTCTATTATATTATGACAGATCAGCTATATCAACTGGTTCTATTGTATTATGACAGACCAGCTAGATCTACTGTCTCTATTACATTATGACAGACCAGCTAGTTCTACTGTCTCTATTTATATTATGACAGATCAGCTATATCTAACTGGTTCTATTGTATTATGACAGACCAGCTAGACTATACTGTCTCATTATATTATGACAGACCAGCTAGATCTACTGTCTCTATTATATTATGACAGACCAGCTAGATCTAACTGTCTCTATTCAAATTTATTGACAGACCAGCTAGATCTTACTGTCTCTATTTATATTATGACAGACCAGCTAGGAATCTACTGTCTCTATTAAATTTATGACAGACCAGCTAGAATCTACTTGTCCTCTTTATATTATGACAGGACCAGCTAGGATCTACTTGTCTCTATTAAATTATTGACAGACCAGCTTAGATCTATGTCCTATATATTTGAAAGACCAGCTAGCTATGTCTATTGTACTATGACAAAACCAGCTAGATCTGATGTCTTATTGTATGACAGACCAGCTCAGGATCTACTGTCTCTATTTTACCTATGACAAACCAGGCTAGATCTACTGTCTCTATTATACTATGACAGACCAGCTAGAATCTTTACTGTCTCTATTACATTATGAACCAAGCCATGCTAGATCTACTGTCTCTATTAATTTTATGACAGACCAAGCTAGATCTTACTGTCTCTAATTTAATTTATGACAGACCAGCTAGATCTACTGTCTCTATTATATTATGACAGACCAGCTAGATCTACTGTCTCTATTATATTATGACAGACCAGCTAGATCTACTGTCTCTATTATATTATGACAGACCAGCTAGATCTACTGTCTCTATTATATTATGACAGACCAGCTAGATCTACTGTCTCTATTATATTATGACAGACCAGCTAGATCTACTGTCTCTATTATATTATGACAGACCAGCTAGATCTACTGTCTCTATTATATTATGACAGACCAGCTAGATCTACTGTCTCTATTATATTATGACAGACCAGCTAGATCTACTGTCTCTATTATATTATGACAGACCAGCTAGATCTACTGTCTCTATTATATTATGACAGACCAGCTAGATCTACTGTCTCTATTATATTATGACAGACCAGCTAGATCTACTGTCTCTATTATATTATGACAGACCAGCTAGATCTACTGTCTCTATTATATTATGACAGACCAGCTAGATCTACTGTCTCTATTATATTATGACAGACCAGCTAGATCTACTGTCTCTATTATATTATGACAGACCAGCTAGATCTACTGTCTCTATTATATTATGACAGACCAGCTAGATCTACTGTCTCTATTATATTATGACAGACCAGCTAGATCTACTGTCTCTATTATATTATGACAGACCAGCTAGATCTACTGTCTCTATTATATTATGACAGACCAGCTAGATCTACTGTCTCTATTATATTATGACAGACCAGCTAGATCTACTGTCTCTATTATATTATGACAGACCAGCTAGATCTACTGTCTCTATTATATTATGACAGACCAGCTAGATCTACTGTCTCTATTATATTATGACAGACCAGCTAGATCTACTGTCTCTATTATATTATGACAGACCAGCTAGATCTACTGTCTCTATTATATTATGACAGACCAGCTAGATCTACTGTCTCTATTATATTATGACAGACCAGCTAGATCTACTGTCTCTATTATATTATGACAGACCAGCTAGATCTACTGTCTCTATTATATTATGACAGACCAGCTAGATCTACTGTCTCTATTATATTATGACAGACCAGCTAGATCTACTGTCTCTATTATATTATGACAGACCAGCTAGATCTACTGTCTCTATTATATTATGACAGACCAGCTAGATCTACTGTCTCTATTATATTATGACAGACCAGCTAGATCTACTGTCTCTATTATATTATGACAGACCAGCTAGATCTACTGTCTCTATTATATTATGACAGACCAGCTAGATCTACTGTCTCTATTATATTATGACAGACCAGCTAGATCTACTGTCTCTATTATATTATGACAGACCAGCTAGATCTACTGTCTCTATTATATTATGACAGACCAGCTAGATCTACTGTCTCTATTATATTATGACAGACCAGCTAGATCTACTGTCTCTATTATATTATGACAGACCAGCTAGATCTACTGTCTCTATTATATTATGACAGACCAGCTAGATCTACTGTCTCTATTATATTATGACAGACCAGCTAGATCTACTGTCTCTATTATATTATGACAGACCAGCTAGATCTACTGTCTCTATTATATTATGACAGACCAGCTAGATCTACTGTCTCTATTATATTATGACAGACCAGCTAGATCTACTGTCTCTATTATATTATGACAGACCAGCTAGATCTACTGTCTCTATTATATTATGACAGACCAGCTAGATCTTTTATATTATGACAGTCCAGCTATATCTAGTGGATCTATTATATTTTGACAGACCAGCTATATTTATTGTCTCTATTATATTATGACAGACCAGCTATATCTACTGATCTATTATATTTTGACAGACCAGCTATATCTACTGTCTCTATTATATTATGACAGACCAGCTACATCTACTGGATCTATTATATTATGACAGACCAGCTATATCTACTGTCTATATTATATTTTGACAGACCAGCTATATCTATTGTCTTTATAATATTATGACAGACCAGCTATATCTACTGGATCTATTATATTATGACAGACCAGCTATACTCTAGTGATTCTATTATATTATGACAGACCAGCTATATCTACTGGCTCTATTATATTATGACAGACCAGCTAGATCTTACTGTCTCTATTATATTTGACAGCCAGCTATATCTATGTCTTATTATATTATGACAGACCCAGCTAGATCTACTGATCTATATAATTATGACAGACCAGCTATATCTACTGTCTCTATTATATTATGACAGACCAGCTGATCTACTGGCTCTATTAATTATGACAGACCAGCTAGATCTACTGTCTCTATTATATTATGACAGACCAGCTAGATCTACTGTCTCTATTGATACTTATGACAGACCAGCTAGATCTACTGTCTCTATTAATTATGACAGACCAGCTAGATCTACTGTCTCTATTATATATGACAGACCAGCTAGATCTACTGTCTCTATTATATTATGACAGACCAGCTAGATCTACTGTCTCTATTATATTATGACAGACCAGCTAGATCTACTGTCTCTATTATATTATGACAGACCAGCTAGATCTACTGTCTCTATTATATTATGACAGACCAGCTAGATCTACTGTCTCTATTATATTATGACAGACCAGCTAGATCTACTGTCTCTATTATATTATGACAGACCAGCTAGATCTACTGTCTCTATTATATTATGACAGACCAGCTAGATCTACTGTCTCTATTATATTATGACAGACCAGCTAGATCTACTGTCTCTATTATATTATGACAGACCAGCTAGATCTACTGTCTCTATTATATTATGACAGACCAGCTAGATCTACTGTCTCTATTATATTATGACAGACCAGCTAGATCTACTGTCTCTATTATATTATGACAGACCAGCTAGATCTACTGTCTCTATTATATTATGACAGACCAGCTAGATCTACTGTCTCTATTATATTATGACAGACCAGCTAGATCTACTGTCTCTATTATATTATGACAGACCAGCTAGATCTACTGTCTCTATTATATTATGACAGACCAGCTAGATCTACTGTCTCTATTATATTATGACAGACCAGCTAGATCTACTGTCTCTATTATATTATGACAGACCAGCTAGATCTACTGTCTCTATTATATTATGACAGACCAGCTAGATCTACTGTCTCTATTATATTATGACAGACCAGCTAGATCTACTGTCTCTATTATATTATGACAGACCAGCTAGATCTACTGTCTCTATTATATTATGACAGACCAGCTAGATCTACTGTCTCTATTATATTATGACAGACCAGCTAGATCTACTGTCTCTATTATATTATGACAGACCAGCTAGATCTACTGTCTCTATTATATTATGACAGACCAGCTAGATCTACTGTCTCTATTATATTATGACAGACCAGCTAGATCTACTGTCTCTATTATATTATGACAGACCAGCTAGATCTACTGTCTCTATTATATTATGACAGACCAGCTAGATCTACTGTCTCTATTATATTATGACAGACCAGCTAGATCTACTGTCTCTATTATATTATGACAGACCAGCTAGATCTACTGTCTCTATTATATTATGACAGACCAGCTAGATCTACTGTCTCTATTATATTATGACAGACCAGCTAGATCTACTGTCTCTATTATATTATGACAGACCAGCTAGATCTACTGTCTCTATTATATTATGACAGACCAGCTAGATCTACTGTCTCTATTATATTATGACAGACCAGCTAGATCTACTGTCTCTATTATATTATGACAGACCAGCTAGATCTACTGTCTCTATTATATTATGACAGACCAGCTAGATCTACTGTCTCTATTATATTATGACAGACCAGCTAGATCTACTGTCTCTATTATATTATGACAGACCAGCTAGATCTACTGTCTCTATTATATTATGACAGACCAGCTAGATCTACTGTCTCTATTATATTATGACAGACCAGCTAGATCTACTGTCTCTATTATATTATGACAGACCAGCTAGATCTACTGTCTCTATTATATTATGACAGACCAGCTAGATCTACTGTCTCTATTATATTATGACAGACCAGCTAGATCTACTGTCTCTATTATATTATGACAGACCAGCTAGATCTACTGTCTCTATTATATTATGACAGACCAGCTAGATCTACTGTCTCTATTATATTATGACAGACCAGCTAGATCTACTGTCTCTATTATATTATGACAGACCAGCTAGATCTACTGTCTCTATTATATTATGACAGACCAGCTAGATCTACTGTCTCTATTATATTATGACAGACCAGCTAGATCTACTGTCTCTATTATATTATGACAGACCAGCTAGATCTACTGTCTCTATTATATTATGACAGACCAGCTAGATCTACTGTCTCTATTATATTATGACAGACCAGCTAGATCTACTGTCTCTATTATATTATGACAGACCAGCTAGATCTACTGTCTCTATTATATTATGACAGACCAGCTAGATCTACTGTCTCTATTATATTATGACAGACCAGCTAGATCTACTGTCTCTATTATATTATGACAGACCAGCTAGATCTACTGTCTCTATTATATTATGACAGACCAGCTAGATCTACTGTCTCTATTATATTATGACAGACCAGCTAGATCTACTGTCTCTATTATATTATGACAGACCAGCTAGATCTACTGTCTCTATTATATTATGACAGACCAGCTAGATCTACTGTCTCTATTATATTATGACAGACCAGCTAGATCTACTGTCTCTATTATATTATGACAGACCAGCTAGATCTACTGTCTCTATTATATTATGACAGACCAGCTAGATCTACTGTCTCTATTATATTATGACAGACCAGCTAGATCTACTGTCTCTATTATATTATGACAGACCAGCTAGATCTACTGTCTCTATTATATTATGACAGACCAGCTAGATCTACTGTCTCTATTATATTATGACAGACCAGCTAGATCTACTGTCTCTATTATATTATGACAGACCAGCTAGATCTACTGTCTCTATTATATTATGACAGACCAGCTAGATCTACTGTCTCTATTATATTATGACAGACCAGCTAGATCTACTGTCTCTATTATATTATGACAGACCAGCTAGATCTACTGTCTCTATTATATTATGACAGACCAGCTAGATCTACTGTCTCTATTATATTATGACAGACCAGCTAGATCTACTGTCTCTATTATATTATGACAGACCAGCTAGATCTACTGTCTCTATTATATTATGACAGACCAGCTAGATCTACTGTCTCTATTATATTATGACAGACCAGCTAGATCTACTGTCTCTATTATATTATGACAGACCAGCTAGATCTACTGTCTCTATTATATTATGACAGACCAGCTAGATCTACTGTCTCTATTATATTATGACAGACCAGCTAGATCTACTGTCTCTATTATATTATGACAGACCAGCTAGATCTACTGTCTCTATTATATTATGACAGACCAGCTAGATCTACTGTCTCTATTATATTATGACAGACCAGCTAGATCTACTGTCTCTATTATATTATGACAGACCAGCTAGATCTACTGTCTCTATTATATTATGACAGACCAGCTAGATCTACTGTCTCTATTATATTATGACAGACCAGCTAGATCTACTGTCTCTATTATATTATGACAGACCAGCTAGATCTACTGTCTCTATTATATTATGACAGACCAGCTAGATCTACTGTCTCTATTATATTATGACAGACCAGCTAGATCTACTGTCTCTATTATATTATGACAGACCAGCTAGATCTACTGTCTCTATTATATTATGACAGACCAGCTAGATCTACTGTCTCTATTATATTATGACAGACCAGCTAGATCTACTGTCTCTATTATATTATGACAGACCAGCTAGATCTACTGTCTCTATTATATTATGACAGACCAGCTAGATCTACTGTCTCTATTATATTATGACAGACCAGCTAGATCTACTGTCTCTATTATATTATGACAGACCAGCTAGATCTACTGTCTCTATTATATTATGACAGACCAGCTAGATCTACTGTCTCTATTATATTATGACAGACCAGCTAGATCTACTGTCTCTATTATATTATGACAGACCAGCTAGATCTACTGTCTCTATTATATTATGACAGACCAGCTAGATCTACTGTCTCTATTATATTATGACAGACCAGCTAGATCTACTGTCTCTATTATATTATGACAGACCAGCTAGATCTACTGTCTCTATTATATTATGACAGACCAGCTAGATCTACTGTCTCTATTATATTATGACAGACCAGCTAGATCTACTGTCTCTATTATATTATGACAGACCAGCTAGATCTACTGTCTCTATTATATTATGACAGACCAGCTAGATCTACTGTCTCTATTATATTATGACAGACCAGCTAGATCTACTGTCTCTATTATATTATGACAGACCAGCTAGATCTACTGTCTCTATTATATTATGACAGACCAGCTAGATCTACTGTCTCTATTATATTATGACAGACCAGCTAGATCTACTGTCTCTATTATATTATGACAGACCAGCTAGATCTACTGTCTCTATTATATTATGACAGACCAGCTAGATCTACTGTCTCTATTATATTATGACAGACCAGCTAGATCTACTGTCTCTATTATATTATGACAGACCAGCTAGATCTACTGTCTCTATTATATTATGACAGACCAGCTAGATCTACTGTCTCTATTATATTATGACAGACCAGCTAGATCTACTGTCTCTATTATATTATGACAGACCAGCTAGATCTACTGTCTCTATTATATTATGACAGACCAGCTAGATCTACTGTCTCTATTATATTATGACAGACCAGCTAGATCTACTGTCTCTATTATATTATGACAGACCAGCTAGATCTACTGTCTCTATTATATTATGACAGACCAGCTAGATCTACTGTCTCTATTATATTATGACAGACCAGCTAGATCTACTGTCTCTATTATATTATGACAGACCAGCTAGATCTACTGTCTCTATTATATTATGACAGACCAGCTAGATCTACTGTCTCTATTATATTATGACAGACCAGCTAGATCTACTGTCTCTATTATATTATGACAGACCAGCTAGATCTACTGTCTCTATTATATTATGACAGACCAGCTAGATCTACTGTCTCTATTATATTATGACAGACCAGCTAGATCTACTGTCTCTATTATATTATGACAGACCAGCTAGATCTACTGTCTCTATTATATTATGACAGACCAGCTAGATCTACTGTCTCTATTATATTATGACAGACCAGCTAGATCTACTGTCTCTATTATATTATGACAGACCAGCTAGATCTACTGTCTCTATTATATTATGACAGACCAGCTAGATCTACTGTCTCTATTATATTATGACAGACCAGCTAGATCTACTGTCTCTATTATATTATGACAGACCAGCTAGATCTACTGTCTCTATTATATTATGACAGACCAGCTAGATCTACTGTCTCTATTATATTATGACAGACCAGCTAGATCTACTGTCTCTATTATATTATGACAGACCAGCTAGATCTACTGTCTCTATTATATTATGACAGACCAGCTAGATCTACTGTCTCTATTATATTATGACAGACCAGCTAGATCTACTGTCTCTATTATATTATGACAGACCAGCTAGATCTACTGTCTCTATTATATTATGACAGACCAGCTAGATCTACTGTCTCTATTATATTATGACAGACCAGCTAGATCTACTGTCTCTATTATATTATGACAGACCAGCTAGATCTACTGTCTCTATTATATTATGACAGACCAGCTAGATCTACTGTCTCTATTATATTATGACAGACCAGCTAGATCTACTGTCTCTATTATATTATGACAGACCAGCTAGATCTACTGTCTCTATTATATTATGACAGACCAGCTAGATCTACTGTCTCTATTATATTATGACAGACCAGCTAGATCTACTGTCTCTATTATATTATGACAGACCAGCTAGATCTACTGTCTCTATTATATTATGACAGACCAGCTAGATCTACTGTCTCTATTATATTATGACAGACCAGCTAGATCTACTGTCTCTATTATATTATGACAGACCAGCTAGATCTACTGTCTCTATTATATTATGACAGACCAGCTAGATCTACTGTCTCTATTATATTATGACAGACCAGCTAGATCTACTGTCTCTATTATATTATGACAGACCAGCTAGATCTACTGTCTCTATTATATTATGACAGACCAGCTAGATCTACTGTCTCTATTATATTATGACAGACCAGCTAGATCTACTGTCTCTATTATATTATGACAGACCAGCTAGATCTACTGTCTCTATTATATTATGACAGACCAGCTAGATCTACTGTCTCTATTATATTATGACAGACCAGCTAGATCTACTGTCTCTATTATATTATGACAGACCAGCTAGATCTACTGTCTCTATTATATTATGACAGACCAGCTAGATCTACTGTCTCTATTATATTATGACAGACCAGCTAGATCTACTGTCTCTATTATATTATGACAGACCAGCTAGATCTACTGTCTCTATTATATTATGACAGACCAGCTAGATCTACTGTCTCTATTATATTATGACAGACCAGCTAGATCTACTGTCTCTATTATATTATGACAGACCAGCTAGATCTACTGTCTCTATTATATTATGACAGACCAGCTAGATCTACTGTCTCTATTATATTATGACAGACCAGCTAGATCTACTGTCTCTATTATATTATGACAGACCAGCTAGATCTACTGTCTCTATTATATTATGACAGACCAGCTAGATCTACTGTCTCTATTATATTATGACAGACCAGCTAGATCTACTGTCTCTATTATATTATGACAGACCAGCTAGATCTACTGTCTCTATTATATTATGACAGACCAGCTAGATCTACTGTCTCTATTATATTATGACAGACCAGCTAGATCTACTGTCTCTATTATATATGACAGACCAGCTAGATCTACTGTCTCTATTATATTATGACAGACCAGCTAGATCTACTGTCTCTATTATATTATGACAGACCAGCTAGATCTACTGTCTCTATTATATTATGACAGACCAGCTAGATCTACTGTCTCTATATATTATGACAGACCAGCTAGATCTACTGTCTCTATTATATTATGACAGACCAGCTAGATCTACTGTCTCTATTATATTATGACAGACCAGCTAGATCTACTGTCTCTATTATATTATGACAGACCAGCTAGATCTACTGTCTCTATTATATATGACAGACCAGCTAGATCTACTGTCTCTATTATATTATGACAGACCAGCTAGATCTACTGTCTCTATTATATTATGACAGACCAGCTAGATCTGTCTCTATTATATTATGACAGACCAGCTAGATCTACTGTCTCTATTATATTATGACAGACCAGCTAGATCTACTGTCTCTATTATATTATGACAGACCAGCTAGATCTACTGTCTCTTATATTATGATATATGACAGACCAGCTAGATCTACTGTCTCTATTATATTATGACAGACCAGCTAGATCTACTGTCTCTATTATATTATGACAGACCAGCTAGATCTACTGTCTCTATTATATTATGACAGACCAGCTAGATCTACTGTCTCTATTATATTATGACAGACCAGCTAGATCTACTGTCTCTATTATATTATGACAGACCAGCTAGATCTACTGTCTCTATTATATTATGACAGACCAGCTAGATCTACTGTCTCTATTATATATGACAGACCAGCTAGATCTACTGTCTCTATTATATTATGACAGACCAGCTAGATCTACTGTCTCTATTATATTATGACAGACCAGCTAGATCTACTGTCTCTATTATATTATGACAGACCAGCTAGATCTACTGTCTCTATTATATTATGACAGACCAGCTAGATCTACTGTCTCTATTATATTATGACAGACCAGCTAGATCTACTGTCTCTATTATATTATGACAGACCAGCTAGATCTACTGTCTCTATTATATTATGACAGACCAGCTAGATCTACTGTCTATTATATTATGACAGACCAGCTAGATCTACTGTCTCTATTATATTATGACAGACCAGCTAGATCTACTGTCTCTATTATATTATGACAGACCAGCTAGATCTACTGTCTTTATAATATTATGACAGACCAGCTAGATCTAGTGTCTATTATATTATGACAGACCAGCTAGATCTTCAGTCTCTATTATATTATGACAGACCAGCTAGATCTACTGTCTCTATTATATTATGACAGACCAGCTAGATCTACTGTCTCTATTATATTATGACAGACCAGCTAGATCTACTGTCTCTATTATATTATGACAGACCAGCTAGATCTACTGTCTCTATTATATTATGACAGACCAGCTAGATCTACTGTCTCTATTATATTATGACAGACCAGCTAGATCTACTGTCTCTATTATATTATGACAGACCAGCTAGATCTACTGTCTCTATTATATTATGACAGACCAGCTAGATCTACCGTCTCTATTATATTATGACAGACCAGCTAGATCTACTGTCTCTATTATATTATGACAGACCAGCTAGATCTACTGTCTCTATTATATATGACAGACCAGCTAGATATACTGTCTCTATTATATTATGACAGACCAGCTAGATCTACTGTCTCTATTATATTATGACAGACCAGCTATATCTAGTCTCTATTATATTATGACAGACCAGCTATATCTACTGTCTATTATATTATGACAGACCAGCTAGATCTACTACTGGCTCTATTATATTATGACAGACCAGCTAGATCTACTGGCTCTATTATATTATGAAACACCATATCTACAGTCTCTCTTTTGTCTCTATTATATTATGACAGACCAGCTAGATCTATTGTCTCTATTATATTATGACAGACCAGCTAGATCTACTGTCTCTATTATATTATGACAGACCAGCTAGATCTACTGTCTCTATTATATTATGACAGACCAGCTTATCTTGTCTATAGACACATGCATCATACATACTGTAACGGCCTTGGTGGAATAGGTGAGACCAAAGCGCAGCATATGTTCGTCATTTATTAATAGAACGGAACACTAATACAATGTAACAAGAGAACAACCGAAACAGCTCCGTCAGGTGCAAAACATAAAGCAACTACCACAAAACCTATGTGGGTAAGAGCTACCTAAGTATGGTTCTCATCAGAGACAACGATAGACCGCTGTCCCTGATTGAGAACCACACCCGGCCAAAAACAAAGAAATACAAAAACATAGAAAATGAACACAGAAAGCCCACCCTAGTCAACACCTGGCCTAACCAAAATAGAGAATAAAGCTCTCTATGGCCAGGGCGTGACAGGGGTGGGCCTTCTAAAATAGTATTCAGCCCAGTTGTGTGTCAGTACAATGATTTAAATAGTACTTTAGCCCAGGTGTTGTCGGTAAATGTAGTGGTACTCCAAGAAGTAAGAGAGCGGAGATACTCACTTGCAGGGTTGGGTAGGTAGCCAGGTGTAGCACTGCCTATTTTACCAGAGAGAAAGCAGGGAATAATGTCAAATGCCTCATCAGTAGCAAGAGCTGTTTTTTGTCTTTTTCGTTAGTTTTTTCGTTAGGAAATCAGGTCAGTGTTACATGTGTATACATTACTATGGTGTATAGTGAGGTGATATGTTGAGAAGTGCGGGTGGGGGGTATAAAATGTGAGTATTCTCACATTGGAATATAGACAATCAGAATAATGCCTCAAATATATCATTTCAGATTTAGCCTACATAGATTTTGGATACTCACCTTTAACCAAAAGAGTTTTGGACAAAATGATGCTGCAATGACACAATAACATGACTAAAATGTAAGTTCTCTCATGCACTGAACACCTACTTAATGTGACTTCCGACCAAATAGTTTTGCTATTACATGTTAATTAGCCTACATGTATTTAACCATCATTACTTTTTACATGTTTTATTTTCACCTGTATTAAACCAGGTAGGCTAGTTGAGAACACCTTATTTAACCAGGTAGGCTAGTTGAGAACATCTGTATTTAACCAGTTAGGCTAGTTGAGAACACCTGTATTTAACCAGGTAGGCTAGTTGAGAACACCTTTATTTAACCAGGTAGGCTAGTTGAGAACACCTTTATTTAACCAGGTAGGCTAGTTGAGAACACCTGTATTTAACCAGGTAGGCTAGTTGAGAACACCTGTATTTACCAGGTAGGCTAGTTGAGAACACCTTTATTTAACCAGGTAGGCTAGTTGAGAACACCTGTATTTAAATCAGGTAGGCTAGTTGAGAACACCTGTATTTAACCAGGTAGCTAGTTGAGAACACCTTTATTTAACCAGGTAGGCTAGTTGAGAACACCTGTATTTAACCAGGTAGGCTAGTTGAGTACACCTGTATTTAACCAGGTAGGCTAGTTGAGAACACATTTATTTAACCAGGTAGGCTAGTTGAAACCTGTATTTAACCAGGTAGGCTAGTTGAGAACACCTTTATTTAACCAGGTAGGCTAGTTGAGAACACCTTTATTTACCCAGGTAGCTAGTTGAGAACACCTTTATTTACCAGGTAGCTAGTTGAGAACACCTTTATTTAACCAGGTAGCTATTTGAGAACCCCGTATTTTAACCAGGTAGGCTGTTTGAGAACACCTTTATTTAACCAGGTAGGCTAGTTGAGAACACCTTTATTTAACCAGGTAGGCTAGTTGAGAACACCTTTA